>NW_022999742.1:0-1017 GCF_900245975.1 Drosophila guanche | reverse complement strand
ATTTCAGATAATCAACGTTTTTTACAACCAAAATTAAGATACTTAAGTTATGTGAAAAAACAAACCGCAACCTCTGAAAAAACCTTAAACTAAAAATAACATCTTTAATGAATTCTTAAAAATCAAGTTCTGCCATAGAAAATAAACCCGACTTTTCCCGAGTTTTTAAAGTCAAGATTTCTAGAAAAAAAAATCTCACATCAATCAATATTTTTGCATTTCAAAGCTTTACCCAGACGGTAGGCCAAAACTACAAACAGTTTGAATCCATTTAATAGCAGTATCAATCAACTTTTCAGATAATCAAAGTTTTTTGCAACCAGATCTAAGATACTTAAGTTATGTGTAAAAACAAAACGCAACCTCTGAAAAAACCTTTAACTAAAAATAACATTCTTAATAAATTCTTAAAAAACAAGTTCTGCCATAAAAAATAAACCCGACTCCTCCCGAGTTTTTTAAGTCAAAATTTCGAGAAAAAAAAATCTCATAGCAATCAATATTTTTGCATATCAAAGCTTTACCCAGACGGTAGGCCAAAACCACACACAGTTTGGATCCACTTTAAAGCAGTATCAATAAACTTTTCAGAAAATCAAATTTTTTTGCAACCAGATCTAAGATACTTAAGTTATGTGAAAAAACAAACCGCAACCTCTGAAAAAAACCTTAAAATAAAAATAACATCCTTCATAAATTCTTAAAAACAAGTTATGCCATAGAAAATAAACCCGACTTTTCCCGAGTTTTTAAAGTAAAAATTTCGAAAAAAAAAAACTCTCACAACAATCATTAATTTTGCATATCAAAGCTTTACCCAGACGGTAGGCCAAGCCCAGACAGAGTTTGGATCCATTTTATAGCAGTATCAATCAACTTTTCAGAAAATCACAGTTCTTTACAAGGAAAATTAAGATACTTAAGTTATGTGAAAAAACAAACCGCAACCTCTGAAAAAACCTTAAACTAAAAATAACATCCTTAATAAATTCTTAAAAAACAAGTTCTGCCATAGAA
>NW_022999741.1:0-1017 GCF_900245975.1 Drosophila guanche | reverse complement strand
CAAAATTAAGATAAACAAACCGCAACCTCTGAAAAAATCTCACAACAATCAACAATTTTGCTTACAAAGCTTTACCTAGACGGTAGGCCAAAACCACACAGAGTTTGGATCCATTTTATAGCAGTATCAATCAACTTTTCAGATAATCAACGTTTTTTTACAACCACAATTAAGATACTTAAGTTATGTGAAAAAACAAGTTTTTAAAGTCAAAATTTGGAAAAAAAAAATTTCACAACAATTAACAATTTTGCATTACAAAGCTTTACCCAGACGGTAGGCCAAAACCACACAGAGTTTGGATCCATTTTATAGCAGAATCAATCAACTTTTCAGATAATCAACGTTTTTTTACAACCACAATTAAGATACTTAAGTTATGTGAAAAAACAAACCGCAACTTCTGAAAAAACCTTAAACTACAAATTACAAAATTGCTAGTTCTTAAAAAATAAGATCTGCCATAGAAAATAAAAGTTTCCCGAGTTTTTAAAGTAAAAATTTCGAAAAAAAAAGAATATATCACAACAATCAACATTTTTGCATGTCAAATCCTTACCCAGGCGGTACGCCAAAACCACACAGAGTTTGGATCCATTTTATAGAAGTATCAATCAAATTTTCAGATAATGAAAGTTTTTTACAACCACAATTAAGATACTTAAGTTATGTGAAAAAACAAACCGCAAACTCAGAAAAAACCTGAAACTTAAAATTACTTTCTTAATAAGTTCTTAAAAAACAAGTTCTGCCATAGAAAATAAACCCGACTTTTCCCGAGTTTTTAAAGTCAAAATTTGGAAAAAAAATCTAACAAAAATCAACAATTTTTCATTACAAAGCTTTACCCAGACGGTAGGCCAAAACCACACAGAGTTTGGATCCATTTTATAGCAGTATCAATCAACTTTTCAGATAATCAATGTTTTTTTACAACCACAATTAAGATACTTAAGTTATGTGAAAAAACAAACAGCAACCTCTAAAAAAACCTTAAACTAAAAATAACATCATTAA
>NW_022999740.1:0-1017 GCF_900245975.1 Drosophila guanche | reverse complement strand
AAAAGTTCTGCCATAGAAAATAAACCCGACTTTTCTCGAGTTTTTAAAGTAAAAATTTCGAAAACAAAAAATCTCACAACAATAAGCATTTTTGTATTTCAAAGCTTAACCGAGACGGTAGGCCAAAACCACACAGAGTTTGGATCCATTTCATAGCAGTATCAATCAACTTTTCAAATAATTAAAGTTTTTTACAACGAAAATTAAGATATTTAAGTTATGTGAAAAAACAAAACGCAACCTCTGAAAAAACCTTAAACTAAAAATTACATCCTTAATAAGTTCCTAAAAAACAAGATCTGCCATAGAAAATAAACCCGACTTTTCCCGAGTTTTTAAAGTCAAAATTTGGAAAAAAAAATCTCACAACAATCAACAATTTTGCGTTACAAAGCTTTACCCAGACGGTAGGCCAAAACCACACAGAGTTTGGATCCATTTTATAGCAGTATCAATCAACTTTTCAGATAATCAACGTTTTTTTACAAGCACAATTAAGATACTTAAGTTATGTGAAAAAACAAACAGCAATCTCTAAAAAAACCTTAAACTTAAAATGACATCTTTAATAAGTTCCTAAAAAACAAGTTCTGCCATAGAAAATAAACCCGACTTTTCCCGAGTTTTTAAAGTCAAAATTTGGGAAAAAAAAATCTCACAACAATCATCAATTTTGCATTACAAAGCTTTACCTAGACGGTAGGTAAAAACCACACAGAGTTTGGATCCATTTTATAGCAGAATCAATCAACTTTTCAGATAATCAAAGTTTTTTGCAACCAGATTTAAGATACTTAAGTTATGTGAAAAAACAAACCGCAACCTCTGAAAAAACCTTAAACTAAAAATGACATCTTTAATAAGGTTCTAAAAAACAAGTTCTGCCATAGAAAATAAAACCGACTTTTCCCGAGTTTTTAAAGTCAAAATTTGGAAAAAAAAATCTCACAACAATCAACAATTTTGCGTTACAAAGATTTACCCAGACGGTAGGCCAAAACCACACAGAGTTTGGAT
>NW_022999739.1:0-1017 GCF_900245975.1 Drosophila guanche | reverse complement strand
AAAAGTCGGCAGAGGCAGAGGCAGAGGGACGGCAGAGGCCGAGGGAAGCAGAGTGTGAATGAGAGAATGTGAAAAGAATAACAAAAGCTGCAGGACAGGGTGGGTTTAGCCACTGCTAATTAATTTCTTCTTTCTGGCTATAATAATGATCCAATCGGATCCCAATTTGGTGATCTGATAGATATGGCCATTCCCTACAGAATGGCGTTTTTAGTTTTCTTTTATCTTTAAAATTGTAGATTTGGGAGGCTTTCGCCCTTTTGCGTGGGCGGAAGGGGGCGGGGCACATTTTTTAAATACACTTGTAACAGTGTGAGCATACAGAAGTCTGGATGCAAAATTTGGTGGCTCTAGCTTTTATAGTCTCTGAGATTCAGGTGCTTAACAAGACGGACGGACAGACGGACGGACAGACGGACAGACAGACAGGGCTCAATCGACTCGGCTATTGATGGTGATCAATAATATATACACTTTATGGGGTCGGAAGCAATTCCTTCTGTGTGTTACATACATTAACTTTGTGCACAAATACAATATACCCTATTTACTCTTCGAGTAACGGGTATAAAAAAAATATAAGCTGTGTGAGGGGTGGGGGGGGGGGGTGGTTTAAAGTCGGCAGAGGCAGAGGCCGAGTGAAGCAGAGTGTGAATGAGAGAATGTGAAAAGAACAACAAAAGCTGCAGGACAGTGTGGGTTTAGCCACTGCTAATTAATTTCTTCTTTCTGGCTATAATAATGATCCAATCGGATCCCAATTTGGTGATCTGATAGTTTTGGCCATTCCCTACAGAATGGAGTTTTTTGTTTTCTTTTATCTTTAAAATTGTAGATTTGGGAGGTTTCGCCCTTTTGCGGGGGCGGAATGGGGCGGGGCACATTTTTTAAATACACTTGTAACAGTGTGAGTATACAGAAGTCTGGATGCAAAATTTGGTAGCTCCAGCTCTTATAGTCTCTGAGATTCAGGTGCTCAAGAAGACGGACGGACAGACGGACGGACAGACGGACAGA
>NW_022999738.1:0-1017 GCF_900245975.1 Drosophila guanche | reverse complement strand
TGCAAATTCTTAATAACAACTCTGAATGCCCTCTCATGTTTAAGTTGGTATGTGTGAAATTTGACAGAATCTTTAGTAAGAGTTTTAACAAGTTTCCTGTATTCTTCAATAGACTTAACCATAACTCTCACATGACCATCGCGTTGTACTTTATAAAAGAAAAGCTCTTTTTTAATTGTAGTCTCGAGGTAAACCAGCATTCCTTTTATATCACTGACTTCAGATAAGAATATAGGTGGCGGCTTGGCAGATTCAGTTAGGTTATCTTCAGTTATCATGTCCAGTGCTTCGTTTTCAACTTCATTTCCATTATTTGGCGTGCTGTCGCTTAGGAGGGCATATTGATTGGAGCTGGTGCTGGGTGCTAAGTCCATAGCGATTTTTTTCTTAAGTAGAATAGGAGAGACTTGGTTTTGTCTCTTGACTGCCTTTGACTTCAATTTTACTCTCTGCCAGTTCCAAACCGTTGTGTCGTCTTCGTCGTCGTTCATGATAACAACAAGACTTTGTTATTGCTTATCAGTAACCACTATTTTGTTTGCTTTTGTGTTGTGAATCGAATAGTACTTTTGCTTTATATTTACGAACTGAAAGTTTTTGCTAAGGCAACTTCGGCTCAAAAATTTACTTTTATTTCCGAAATTTTATTTTCACTTTCTCTCCTAGATGTTGCTCCTACGAGCAGCTCCGTTCGATTGCTTCTGATATAATTTGAAAATTCTTAAAAGAAAAGTTCTGCCATAGAAAATAAACCCGACTTTTCCCGAGTTTTTAAAGTCAAAATTTCGACAATAAAAATCTCACAGCAGTCAACATTTTTGCATTTCAAAACTTTACCCAGACGGTATGCCAAAACCACACACAGTTTGGATCCACTTTATAGCAGTATCAATCAACTTTTCAGATAATCAAATTTCTTTACAACCAGATCAAAGATACTTAACTTATGTGAAAAAACAAACCGCTACTTCTAAAAAAACCTTAAACAAAAAATAAAAACTTTGAAAATTCTTAAAA
>NW_022999737.1:0-1017 GCF_900245975.1 Drosophila guanche | reverse complement strand
GTTTTTTTAGAAGTAGCGGTTTGTTTTTTCACATAACTTAAGTATCTTGGATCTGGTTGCAGAAATTTTTGATTATCCTAAAGTTGATTGATACTGCTAAAAAATTGATCCAAACTGTGTGTGGTTTTGGCCTACCGCCTGGGTAAAGCTTTGAAGTTCAAAAATGTTGATTGTTGTGAGATTTTTATTGTCGAAATATTGACTTTAAGAACTCGGGAACAGTCGGGTTTATTTTCTATGGCAGAACTTTTTTGTAGGAACTTATTAAAGATGTAATTTTTAGTTTAAGGGTTTTTCAGAGGTTGCGGTCTGTTTTTTCACATAACTTAAGTATCTTAGATCTGGTTGCAAAAAACTTTGATTATCTTAAAGTTGATTGATACTGCTAAAAAGTTGATCCAAACTGTGTGTGGTTTTGGCCTACCGTCTGGGTAAAGTTTTGAAATGCAAAAATGTTGATTGTTGTGAGATTTTTATGGTCGAAATATTGACTTTAAAAACTCGGGAACATTAGGGTTTAATTTCTATGGCAGAACTTTTTTTTAGGAACCTATTAAGGATGTCATTTTTAGTTTAAGGTTTTTTTAGAAGTAGCGGTTTGTTTTTTCACATAACTTAAGTATCTTAGATATGGTTGCAAAAGACTTTGATTATCTAAAAATTGATTGATACTGCTAAAAAATGGATCCAAACTGTGTGTGGTTTTGGCATACCGTCTGGGTAAAGTTTTGAAATGCAAAAATGTTGATTGTTGTGAGATTTTTATTGTCGAAATATTGACTTTAAAAACTCGGGAACAGTCGGGTTTATTTTCTATTGCAGAACTTTTCTTTTAAGAATTTTCAAAGTTTGTACTTTTTTGTTTAAGGTTTTTTTAGAGATTGCGGACTGTTTTTTCACATAACTTAAGTATCTTAGATCTGGTTGCAAAAAACTTTGATTATCTAAAAATTGATTGATACTGCTAAAAAAATGGATCCAAACTGTGTTTGGTTTTGGCCTACCGTCTCGGTAAAG
>NW_022999736.1:0-1018 GCF_900245975.1 Drosophila guanche | reverse complement strand
TCTGCCATAGAAAATAAACCCGACTTTTCCCGAGTTTTTAAAGTCAAAATTTCGTAAATTATACCTGACAAAAATCAACATTTTGCATTTCAAAGCTTTATCCAGACGGTAGGCCAAAACCACACAGAGTTTGGATCCATTTTATAGCAGAATCAATCAACTTTTCAGATAGTCAAAGTTTTTTGCAATCAGATCTAAGATACTTAAGTTATGTGAAAAAACCGCAACCTATGAAAACCCCTTAAACTAAAAATTATAAAATTGATAGTTATTAAAAAAAAACAAGTTCTGCCATAGAAAACAAAACCGACTTTTTCCGAGTTTTTAAAGTAAAAAATTCGTAAAAAATACCTTACAAAAATCAACATATTTGCAATTCAAAGCTTTACCCAGACGGTAGGCCAAAACCACACAGAGTTTGGGTCAATTTTATAGCAGTATCAATCAACTATTCAGATAATCAAAGTTTTTTACAACCAAAATTAAGAAACTTAAGTTATATGAAAAAAACAAACCGCAACCTCTGAAAAAACCTTAAACTAAAAATTACTTCCTTAATAAGGTCTTAAAAAAAGTTCTGCCATAGAAAATAAACCCGACTTTTCCCTAGTTTTTAAAGCCAAAAATTCGAAAAAAAAAATCTCACAACAATCCACATTTTTGTGTTTCAAAGCTTTACCCAGACGGTAGGCCAAAACCACACAGAGTTTGGATCCATTTTATAGCAGAATCAATCAACTTTTCAGATAATAAAAGTTTTTTGCAATCAGATCTAAGATACTTAAGTTATGTGAAAAAACCGCAACCTCTGAAAACCCATTAAACTAAAAATTACAAAATTGATAGTTCTTAAAAAACAAGTTCTGCCATAGAAAATAAAGCCGACTTTTTCCGAGTTTTTAAAGTCAAAATTTCGAAAAAAAAAATCTCACAACAATCCACATTTTTGCATTTCAAAGCTTTACCCAGACGGTAGGCCAAAACCACACAGAGTTTGGATCCATTTTATAGCAGAATC
>NW_022999735.1:0-1018 GCF_900245975.1 Drosophila guanche | reverse complement strand
CAGAACTTGTTTTTTTTAAGAACTAGCAAATTATGAAATTTTTAGTTTAAGGTTTTTTCAGAGGTTGCGGTTTGTTTTTTCACATATCTCAAGTATCTTAATTTTGGTTGTAAAAAACTTTGATTATCTGAAAAGTTGATTGATACTGCTATAAAATGGATCCAAACTCTGTGTGGTTTTGGCCTACCGTCTCGGAAAAGCTTTGAAATTCAAAAATGTGGATTGTTGTGAGATTTTTTTTTTCAAAATTTTGACTTTAAAATATCGGAAAAAGTCGGCTTTATTTTCTATGGCAGAACTTGTTTTTTAAGAACTATCAATTTTGTAATTTTTAGTTTAAGGGGTTTTCAGAGGTTGCATTTTTTTCACATAACTTAAGTATCTTAGATCTGGTTGCAAAAAACTTTGATTATCTGAAAAGTTGATTGATTCTGCTATAAAATGGATCCAAACTTTGTGTGGTTGTGGCCTACCGTCTGGGTAAAGCTTTGAAATGCAAAAATGTTGATTGTTGTGAGATTTTTTGTTTTCGAAATTGTTACTTTAAAAACTCGGGAAAAGTCGGGTTTATTTTCTATGGCAGAACTTGTTTTTTAAGAACTTATTAAGGAAGTATCTTTTAGTTTAAGTTTTTTTTTCAGAGGTTGTGGTTTGTTTTTTTACATAACTTAAGTATCTTAATTTTGGTTGTAAAAAACTTTGATTATCTGAAAAGTTGATTGATACTTCTATAAAATGGATCCAAACTCTGTGTGGTTTTGGCCTACCGTCTGGGTAAAGCTTTGAAATGCAAAAATGTTGATTTTTGTGAGATTTTTGGTTTTCGAAATTTTTACTTTAAAAACTCGGGAAAAGTCGGGTTTATTTTCTATGGCAGAACTTGTTTTTTAAGAACTAGCAATTTTGTAGTTTTTAGTTTAAGGTTTTATCAGAGGTTGCGGTTTGTTTTTTCACATATCTTAAGTATCTTAATTTTGGTTGTAAAAAACTTTGATTATCTGAATAGTTGATTGATACT
>NW_022999734.1:0-1018 GCF_900245975.1 Drosophila guanche | reverse complement strand
AAACTCGGGAAAAGTCGGGTTTATTTTCTATGGCAGAACTTGTTTTTTAAGGAACTTATTAATGATGTAATTTTTAGTTTAAGGTTTTTTTAGAGGTTGCTGTTTGTTTTTTCACATAACTTAAGTATCTTAATTGTGGTTGTAAAAAAACGTTGATTATCTGAAAAGTTGATTGATACTGCTATAAAATGGATCCAAAATTCGATTTCGAAATTTTGACTTTAAAAACTCGGGAAAAGTTGGTTTTATTTTCTATGGCAGAACTTGTTTTTTAAGAACTAGAATTTTGTAATTTTTAGTTTAAGGTTTTTAAGTTTTTTTCACATAACTTAAGTATCTTAATTTTGGTTTTAAAAAATTTTGATTATCTGAAAAGTTGATTGATAATGTTATAAAGTGGATCCAAACTCTGTGTGGTTTTGGCCTACCGTCTCGGAAAAGCTTTGAAATGCAAAAATGTGGATTGATGTGAGATTTTTTTTTTTCGAAATTTTGACTTTAAAAGCTCGGGAAAAGTTGGTTTTATTTTCTATGGCAGACCTTGATTTTTAAGAACTATCAATTTTGTAATTTTTAGTTTAAGGTTTTCTCAGAGGTTGCGGTTTGTTTTTTCACATAACTTAAGTATCTTAATTTTGGATGGAAAAAACTTTGATTAACTGAAAAGTTGATTGATACTGCTATTAAATGGATCCAAACTGTTTGTGGTTTTGGCCTACCGTCTCGGAAAAGCTTTGAAATGTAAAAATGTTGATTGTTGTAAAATTTTTTTTTTTGAAATTTTGACTTTCAAAACTTGGGAAAAGTCAGTTTTATTTGCTATGGCAGAACTTGTTTTTTAAGAACTAGTAATTTTGTAATTTTTAGTTTAAGGTTTTTTCAGAGGTTGTGGTTTGTTTTTTCACATAACTTAAGTATCTTAATTTTGGTTGTAAAAACCCTTGATTATCTGAAAAGTTGATTGATACTGCTATAAAGTGGATCCAAACTCTGTGTGGTTTTGGCCTACCGTCTCGGA
>NW_022999733.1:0-1018 GCF_900245975.1 Drosophila guanche | reverse complement strand
GTTTGGATCCACTTCATAGCAGTATCAATCAACTTTTCAGATAATCAAAGTTTTTTGCAACCAGATCTAAGATACTTAAGTTATGTGAAAAAACAAACCGCAACTTTTGAAAAAACCTGAAACTAAAAATTACATCCTGAATAAGTTCTTAAAAAACATGTTCTCCTAACTATTAACATTTTTGCATTTCAAAGTTTTACCCAGACGGTAGGCCAAAACCACACAGAGTTTGGATCCATTTTAAAGCAGTATCAATCAACTTTTCGGATAATCAAAGTTTTTTGCAACCAGATCTTAGATACTTAAGTTCTGTGAAAAAAAAACAATCCGCAACCTCTGAAAAAACATAAAGCTAAAACTTACATCCTTAATAAGTTCTTAAAGAACAAGTTCTGCCATAGAAAATAAACCCGACTTTTCCCGAGTTTTTAAAGTCAAAATTTCGATAAAATAAAATCTCACAACAATCATCATTTTTGCATTTCAAAGCTTTTGCTAGACGGTAGGCAAAAACCACACACAGTTTGGATCCACTTCATAGCAGCATCAATAGACTTTTTAGATAATCAAAGTTCTTTACAACCAGATCTAAGATACTTAAGTTATGTGAAAAAACAAACCGCAACCTCTAAAAAAACCTTAAGCTAAAAATTACATCCTTATTAAGTTCTTAAAAAACAAGTTCTGCCATAGAAAATAAACGCGAGTTTTGCAGATTTTTTAAAGTCAAAAATACGAAAAAAAAAAATCTCACAACAATCATCATTATTGCATTTCAAAGCTTTTCCGAGACGGTAGGCCAAAACCACACTGAGTTTGGATCCATTTTATAGCAGTATAAATCAACTTTTCAGATAATCAAAGTTTTTTACAACCAAAATTAAGATACTTAAGTTATGTGAAAAAACAAACCCCAACCTCTGAAAAAACCTTAAGCTAAAAATTACATCCGTAATAAGTTCTTAAAAAAAAAAAATCTGCCATAGAAAATAAACCCGACTTTTCCAGAGTTTTTAAA
>NW_022999732.1:0-1018 GCF_900245975.1 Drosophila guanche | reverse complement strand
TGTTGCGGTTGGTTTTTCACATAACTTAAGTATCTTAATTTTGGTTGTAAAAAACTTTGATTATCTGAAAAGTTGATTGATTCTGCTATAAAATGGATCCAAACTCTGTGTGGTTTTGGCCTACCGTCTGGGTTAAGCTTTAAAATGCAAAAATGGTCATTTTGGTGAGGTATTTTGTACGAAATTTTGACTTTAAAAATTCGGGTTTTTTTTTCTATGGCAGAACTTGTTTTTTAAGAACTTATTAAGAAAGTAATTTTAAGTTTAAGGTTTTTTCAGAGGTTGCGGTTTGTTTTTTTACATAACTTAAGTATCTTAATTTTGGTTGTAAATAATTTTGATTATCTGAAAAGTTGATTGATACTGCTATAAAGTGGATCCAAACTCTGTGTGGTTTTGGCCTACCGTCTCGGAAAAACTTTGAAATGCAAAAATGTGGATTGTTGTGAGATTTTTTTTTCTCGAAATTTTGACTTTAAAAACTCGGGAAAAGTTGGTTTTATTTTCTATGGCAGAACTTGTTTTTTTAAGAACTAGCTATTTTGTAATTTTTAGTTTCAGGTTTTTTCAGAGGTTGCGGTTCGTTTTTTCACATAACTTAAGTATTTTAATTTTGTTTGTAAAAGACTTTGATTATCTGAAAAGTTGATTGATACTGCTATAAAATGGATCCAAACTGAGTGGTTTTGGCCTACCGTCTGGATAAGCCTTTGAAATGCAAAAATGTTGATTGATGTGAGATTTTTTTTTTTTTCGATATTTTTACTTTAAAAACTCGGGAAAAGTCGGGTTTATTTTCTATGGCAGAACTTGTTTTTATAGGAACTTATTAAGGATGTAATTTTTAGTTTAAGGTTTTTTCAGAGGTTGCGGTTTGTTTGAATCTGACTTTTGGTTGTAAAAAATTTTGATTATCTGAAAAGTTGATTGATACTGCTATAAAGTGGATCCAAACTCTGTGTGGTTTTGGCCTACCGTCTCGGAAAAGCTTTAAAATGCAAAAATGTTCATTTTTGTG
>NW_022999731.1:0-1018 GCF_900245975.1 Drosophila guanche | reverse complement strand
TAGCTTAAGTATCTTAGATCTGGTTGTAAAGAACTTTGATTATCTGTAAAGCTGATTGATACTGCTATAAAATGGATCCAAACTGTGTGTGGTTTTGGCCTACCGTCTGGGTAAAGCTTTGAAATGCACAAATGTTGATTGTTGTGAGATTTTTATTGTCGAAATTTTGACATTAAAAACTAGGGAAAAGTCAGGGTTATTTTCTATGGCAGAACTTGTTTTTTAGGAACTTATTAAGGATGTCATTTTTATTTTGAGGTTTTTTCAGAGGTAGCAATTTGTTTTTTCACATAGCTTAAGTATCTTAGATCTGGTTGTAAAGAACTTTGATTATCTGAAAAGTTGATTGATACTGCTATAAAATGGATCCAAACTGTGTGTGGTTTTGGCCTACCGTCTGGGTAAAGCCATGAAATGCACAAATGTTGATTGTTGTGAGATTTTTATAGTCGAAATTTTGACTTTAAAAACTCTGGAACAGTTGTGTTTATTTTCTATGGCAGAACTTTTTTTTAGGAACTTATTCAAGATTTAATTTTTAGTTTAAGGTTTTTTTAGAAGTAGCGGTTTGTTTTATCACATAACTTAAGTATCTTAGATCTGGTTGCAAAAAGCTTTGTTTATCTGTAAAGCTGATTGATACTGCTATAAAATGGATCCAAACTGTGTGTGGTTTTGGCCTACCGTCTGGGTAAAGCCATGAAATGCAAAAATGTTGATTTTTGTGAGGTATTTTTTACGAAATTTTGACTTTAAAAACTCGGAAAGAGTCGGCTTTATTTTCTATTGCAGAACTTTTCTTTTAAGAGTTTTCAAAGTTTTCACTTTTTTGTTTAAGGTTTTTTCAGAGGTTGCGGTTTGTTTTTTCACATAACTTAAGTGGATCCAAACTGTGCGTGGTTTTGGCCTACCGTCTGGGTAAAGCTTTGAAATGCAAAAATGTTGATTGTTGTGAATTTCTTTTTCGAATTTTTGACTTTACAAATTCGGGAACAGTCGGGTTTATTTTCTATGGCAG
>NW_022999730.1:0-1018 GCF_900245975.1 Drosophila guanche | reverse complement strand
GGTTTTATTTTCTATGGCAGAACTTGTTTTTTTAGGAACTTATTAAGGATGTAATTTTTAGTTTAAGGTTTTTTTCAGAGGTTGCGGTTTGTTTTTTCACATAACTTAAGTATCTTAGATCTGGTTGCAAAAAACTTTGATTATTTGAAAAGTTGATTGATACTGCTAAAAAATGGATCCAAACTCTGTGTGGTTTTGGCCTACCGTCTGGGTAAAGCTTTAAAATGCAAAAATGTTGATTGTTGTGAGATTTTTTTTTTTTGAAATTTTGACTTTAATAACTTGGGAAAAGTCGGTTTTATTTTCTATGGCAGAACTTGTTTTTTTAAGGAACTTATTAAGGATGTAATTTTTAGTTTAAGGTTTTTTCAGAGGTTGCGGTTTGTTTTTTTCACATAACTTAAGTATCTTAATTTTTGTTGTAAAAAACTTTGATTGTCTGAAAAGTTAATTGATACTGCTATAAAATTGACCACTGTGTGGTTTTGGCCTACCGTCTGGGTAAAGCTTTGAAATGCAAAAATATTGATTGTTGTGAGATTTTATGTTTTCGAAATTTTGACTTTAAAAACTCGGGAAAAGTCGGGTTTATTTTCTATGGCAGAAATTGTTTTTTAAGAACTAACAATTTTGTAATTTTTTGTTTAATGTTTTTTCAGAGGTTGCGGTTTTTTTTTTTCACATAACTTAAGTATCTAGTATCTGGTTGCAAAAAACTTTGATTATCTGAAAAGTTGATTGATTCTGCTATAAAATGGATCCAAACTCTGTGTGGTTTTGGCCTACCGTCTGGGTAAAGCTTTCAAATGCAAAAATGTTGATTGTTGTGAGATTTTTTTTTTTCGAAATTTGTACTTTAAAAACTCGGGTTTATTTTCTATGCCAGAACTTGTTTTTTTAAAAACTTATTAAGGAAGTAATTTTAAGTTTAAGGTTTTTTTAGAGGTTGCGGTTTGTTTTTTCACATAACTTAAGTATCTTAATTTTCGTTGTAAAAAATCTTGATTATCTGAAAAGT
>NW_022999729.1:0-1019 GCF_900245975.1 Drosophila guanche | reverse complement strand
TCTCGGAAAAGCTTTGAAATGCAAAAATGTGGATTGTTGGTTTTATTTTCTATGGCAGAACTTGTTTTTTAAGAACTAGCAATTTTGTAATTTTTAGTTTAAGGTTTTTTCAGAGGTTGTGGTTTGTTTTTTCACATAACTTAAGTATCTTAATTTTGGTTGTAAAAAACCTTGATTATTTAAAAAGTTGATTGAGACTGCTATTAAATGGATCCAAACTGTTTGTGGTTTTGGCCTACCGTCTCGGAAAAGCTTTGAAATGCAAAAATGTTGATTGTTGTGAGATTTTTTTTTCCTTCGAAATTTTGACTTTAAAAACTCGGGAAAAGTCGGTTTTATTTTCTATGGTAGAACTTGTTTTTTTAAGAACTAGCAATTTTGCAATTTTTAGTTTAAGGTTTTTTCAGAGGTTGCGGTTCGTTTTTTCACATAACTTAAATATCTTAATTTTGGTTGTAAAAAATGTTGATTATCTGAAAAGTTGATTGATACTGCTATAAAGTGGATCCAAACTCTGTGTGGTTTTGGCCTACCGTCTCGGAAAAGCTTTGAAATGCAAAAATGTGGATTGTTGTGAGATTTTTTTTTTTCGAAATTTTGACTTTAAAAACTCGGGAAAAGTTGGTTTTATTTTCTATGGTAGAACTTATTTTTTTAAGAACTAGCAATTTTGTAATTTTTAGTTTAAGGTTTTTTCAGATGTTGCGGTTGGTTTTTCACATAACTTAAGTATCTTAATTTTGGTTGTAAAAAACTTTGATTATCTGAAAAGTTGATTGATTCTGCTATAAAATGGATCCAAACTCTGAGTGGGTTTGAACTACCGTCTGGGTAATGCTTTAAAATGCAAAAATGTTCATTTTTGTGAGGTATTTTGTACGAAATTTTGACTTTAAAAACTCGGGTTTATTTTCTATGGCAGAACTTGTTTTTTAAGAACTTATTAAGAAAGTAATTTTAAGTTTAAGGTTTTTTCAGAGGTTGCGGTTTGTTTTTTCACATAACTTAAATATCTTAAT
>NW_022999728.1:0-1019 GCF_900245975.1 Drosophila guanche | reverse complement strand
CTGAAAAAACCTTAAACTAAAAGATACTTCCTTAATAAGTTCTTAAAAAACATGTTCTGCCATGGAAAATAAACCCGACTTTTCCCGAGTTTTTAAAGTCAAAATTTCGAAAACAAAAAATCTCACAACAATCAACATTTTTGCATTTCAAAGCTTCACCCAGACGGTAGGCCAAACCACACAGAGTTTGGATCCATTTTATAGCAGATTCAATCAACTTTTCAGATAATCAAAGTTTTTTACAACCAAAATTAAGATACTGAGGTTATGCGAAAAAACAAACCGCAACCTCTGCAAAAACCATAAACTAAAAGATACTTCCTTAATAAGTTCTTAAAAAAAATGTTCTGCCATAGAAAATAAACCCGACTTTTCCCGAGTTTTTAAAGTAAAAATTTCGAAAACAAAAATCTCACAACAATCAACATTTTTGCATTTCATGTTCTGCCATAGAAAATAAACCCGACTTTTCCCGAGTTTTTAAAGTAAAAATTTCGAAAACAAAAAATCTCACAACAATCAAAATTTTTGCATTTCAAAGCTTTAGCCAGACGGTAGGCCAAAACCACATACAGTTTGGATTCATTTTATAGTAGAATCAATCAACTTTTCAGATAATCAAAGTTTTTTGCAATCAGATCTAAGATACTTAAGTTATGTGAAAAAAAGACCGCAACCTCTGAAAAAACCTTAAACTAAAAATTACTTCCATAATAAGTTCTTAAACAACAAGTTCTGCCATAGAAAATAAACCCGACTCTTCCCGAGTGTTTAAAGTAAAAATTTCGAAAACAAAAAATCTCACAACAATCAACATTTGTGCATTTCAAAGCTTTTCCGAGACGGTAGGCCAAAACCACACAGAGTTTGGATCCATTTTATAGCAGTATCAATCAACTATTCAGATAATCAAAGTTTTTTACAACCAAAATTAAGATACTTAAGTTATGTGAAAAAACAAACCGCAACCTCTGAAAAAACCTTAAACTAAAAGATACTTCCTTAATAAGTTCTTAAAA
>NW_022999727.1:0-1019 GCF_900245975.1 Drosophila guanche | reverse complement strand
TGTCTATGGCAGAACTTTTTTTTAGGAACATATTAAAGATGTCATTCTTAGTTTAAGGGTTTTTTAGAGGTTGCGGTTTGTTTTTTCACATAACTTAAGTATCTTAGATCTGGTTGCAAAAAACGTTGATTATCTGAAAAGTCTATAAATACTGCTATAAAATGGATCCAAACTCTTTGTGGTTTTGGCCTACCGTCGCGGTTAAGCTTTGTAATGCAAAATTGTTGATTGTTGTGAGATTTTTTTTTCCAAATTTTGACTTTAAAAACTCGGGAAAAGTCGGGTTTATTTTCTATGGCAGAACTTGTTTTTTAGGAACTTTTTAAGGATGTCATTTTTAGTTTAAGGTTTTTTCAGAGGTTGCTGTTTGTTTTTTCTTAAGTATCTTAATTTTGGTTGTAAAAAACTTTGATTATCTGAAAAGTTGATTGATACTGCTATAATATGGATCCAAACTCTGTGTGGTTTTGGCCTACCGTCTGGGTAAAGCTTTGAAATGCAAACATGTTGATTTTTGTGAGGTATTTTTTACGAAATTTTGACTTTAAAAATTCGGGAAAAGTCGGGTTTATTTTCTATTGAAGAACTTTTCTTTTAAAAATTGTCAAGGTTTTTTACTTTTTTGTTTAAGGTTTTTTAGAAGTAGCGGTTTGTTTTTTCACATAACTTAACCATCTTAGACCTGGTTGTAAAGAACTTTGATTACTTTGATTTTTCATAGATTGCGGTTTGTTTTTTCACATAACTTAAGTATCTTAATTTTGGTTGTAAAAAACTTTGATTATCTGAAAAGTTGATTGATACTGCTATAAAATGGATCCAAACTGTTTGTGGATTTGGCCTACCGCCTGGGTAAGGATTTGAAATGCAAAAATGTTGATTGTTGTGAGATTTTATGTTTTCGATATTCTTACTTTAAAAACTCGGGAAAAGTCGGGTTTATTTTCTATGGCAGAACTTGTTTTTTAGGAGCTTATTAAGGATGTAATTTTTAGTTTAAGGTTTTTTCAGAGGTTGCG
>NW_022999726.1:0-1019 GCF_900245975.1 Drosophila guanche | reverse complement strand
TTCAGAGGTTGCGGTTCGTTTTTTCACATAACTTAAGTATCTTAATTTTGGATGTAAAAAACTTTGATTAACTGAAAAGTTGATTGATACTGCTATTAAATGGATCCAAACTGTTTGTGGTTTTGGCCTACCGTCTCGGAAAAGCTTTGAAATGCAAAAATGTGGATTGTTGTGAGATTTTTTTTTCCCGAAATTTTGACTTTAAAAACTCGGGAAAAGTTGGTTTTATTTTCTATGGCAGAACTTGTTTTTTAAGAACCAGCAATTTTGTAATTTTTAGTTTAAGGTTTTTTTCAGAGGTTGCGGTTCGTTTTTTCACATAACTTAAGTATCTTAATTGTGGTTGTAAAAAAACTTTGATTATCTGAAAAGTTGATTGATACTGCTATAAAATGGATCCAAAGTCTGTGTGGTTTTGGCCTACCGTCTGGGTAAAGCTTTGTAATGCAAAATTGTTGATTGTTGTGAGATTTTTTTTTTCCAAATTTTGACTTTAAAAACTCGGGAAAAGTCGGGTTTATTTTCTATGGCAGAACTTGTTTTTTCAAGAACTTATTAATGATTTAATTTTTAGTTTAAGGTTTTTTCAGAGGTTGCTGTTTGTTTTTTCACATAACTTAAGTATCTTAATTGTGGTTGTAAAAAAACTTTATATATCTGAAAAGCTGATTGATACTGCCATAAAATGGATCCAAACTCTGTGTGGTTTTGGCCTACCGTCTCTGTTAAGCTTTAAAATGCAAAAAATCCTTATTGTTGTGAGATTTTTTGTTTTCGAAATTTTTACTTTAAAAACTCAAAAAAAGTCGGGTTTATTTTCTATGGCAGAACTTTTTTTTAAGAACTTATTAAGGAAGTAATTTTTAGTTTAAGGTTTTTTTTTAGAGGTTGCGGTTTTTTTTCATAACTTAAGTATCTTTGATCTGGTAGCAAAAAACTTTGATTATCTGAAAAGTTGATTGATTCTGCTATAAAATGGATCCAAACTCTGTGTGGTTTTGGCCTACCGTCGCGGTTAA
>NW_022999725.1:0-1019 GCF_900245975.1 Drosophila guanche | reverse complement strand
AGAAAGTAATTTTAAGTTTAAGGTTTTTTCAGAGGTTGCGGTTTGATTCTTCACATAACTTAAGTATATTAATTTTGGTTGTAAAAAACTTTTATTATCTGAAAAGTTGATTGATACTGCTATAAAATTGATCCAAACTGTTTGTGGTTTTGACCTACCGTATCGGAAAAGCTTTGAAATGCAAAAATGTTGTTTGTTGAGAGATTTTTTTTTTTTCGAAATTGTAACTTTAAAAACTCGGGAAAAGTCGGGTTTATTTTCTATGGCGGAAATTGTTTTTTAAGAACTAACAATTTTGTAATTTTTTGTTTAATGTTTTTTCAGAGGTTGCGGATTTTTTTTCACATAACTTAAGTATCTAGGATCTGGTTGCAAAAAACTTTGATTCTCTGAAAAGTTGATTGATACTGGTATTAAATGGATCCAAACTCTGTGTGGTTTTGGCCTACCGTCTGGGTAAAGCTTTGAAATCCAAAAATTTTTATTGTTGTGAGATTTTTTTTTCGGAATTTGTACTTTAAAAACTCAGGTTTATTTTCTATGCCAGAACTTGTTTTTTTAAAAACTTATTAAGTAAGTAATTTTAAGTTTAAGGTTTTTTCAGAGGTTGCGGTTTGTTTTTTCACATAACTTAAGTATCTTAATTTTCGTTGTAAAAAATCTTGATTATCTGAAAAGTTGATTGATACTTCTATAAAATAGATCCAAACTGTTTGTGGTTTTGACCTACCGTCTGGGTAAAGCTTTGAAATGCAAAAGTGCTGATTTTTGTGAGGTATTTTTTACGAATTTTTGACTTTAAAAACTCGGGAAAAGTCGAGTTTATTTTCTATGGCAGAACTTGTTTTTTAAGAACTTATTAAGGAAGTAATTTTAAGTTTACGGTTTTTTCAGAAGTTGCGGTTTGTTTTTTCACATATTTTAAGTATCTTAGATCTGGTTGCAAAAAACTTTGATTATATTAAAAGTTGATTGATACTGCTATAAAATGGATCCAAACTCTGTGTGGTTGATTGTTG
>NW_022999724.1:0-1019 GCF_900245975.1 Drosophila guanche | reverse complement strand
CACTTTATAGCAGTATCAATCAACTTTTCAGATAATCAAAGTTTTTTACAACCAATATTAAGATACTTAAGTTATGTAAAAAAACAAACCACAACCTCTGAAAAAACCTTAAACTAAAAATTATAAAATTACTATTTCTTAAAAAACAAGTTCTGCCATAGAAAATAAAACCGACTTTTCCCGAGTTTTTAAAGTCAAAATTTCGAGAAAAAAAAATCTCACTAAAATCAACATTTTTGCATTTCAAAGCTTTTCCGAGTCGGTAGGCCAAAACCACAAAAAGTTTGGATGCATTTAATAGCGGTATCAATCAACTTTTCAGATAATCAAGGGTTTTTACAACCAAAATTAAGATACTTATGTTATGTGAAAAAACAAACCACAACCTCTGAAAAAACCTTAAACTTAAAATTACTTTCTTAATAAGTTCTTAAAAAACAAGTTCTGCCATAGAAAAAAAACCCGAGTTTTTAAAGTAAAAATTTCGTACAAAATACCTCACAAAAATGAACATTTTTGCATTTTAAAGCTTTACCCAGACGGTAGGCCAAAACCACACAGAGTTTGGATCCATTTTATAGCAGAATCAATCAACTTTTCAGATAATCAAATTATAAAATTACCATTTCTTAAAAAACAAGTTCTGCCATAGAAAATAAAACCGACTTTTCCCGAGTTTTTAAAGTCAAAATTTCGGGAAAAAAAAATCTCACTAAAATCAACATTTTTGCATTTCAAAGCTTTTCCGAGTCGGTAGGCCAAAACCACAAAAAGTTTGGATGCATTTAATAGCGGTATCAATCAACTTTTCAGATAATCAAGGGTTTTTACAACCAAAATTAAGATACTTATGTTATGTGAAAAAACAAACCACAACCTCTGAAAAAACCTTAAACTAAAAATTACAAAATTACTAGTTCTTAAAAAACAAGTTCTGCCATAGAAAATAAAAACCGACTTTTCCCGAGTTTTTAAAGTCAAAATTTCGAAAAAAAAAAATCTCACAGCAATCAACATTT
>NW_022999723.1:0-1019 GCF_900245975.1 Drosophila guanche | reverse complement strand
TAGTTCTTAAAAAACAAGTTCTGCCATAGAAAATAAACCCGAGTTTTTAAAGTCAAAATTTCGTACAATTTACCTCAAAAAATCAACTAGTTTGCATTTCAAAGCTTTACCCAGACGGTAGGCCAAAACCACACATAGTTTGGATCCATTTTATAGCAGAATCAATCAACTTTTCAGATAATCAAAGTTTTTTGCAACCAGATCTAAGATACTTAAGTTATGTGAAAAAAACAAACCGAAACCTCTGAAAAAACATTAAACCACAAATTACTTCTTTAATAAGTTCTTAAAAAACAAGTTCTGCCATAGAAAAAAAACCCGAGTTTTTAAAGTAAAAATTTCGAAAACAAAAAATCTCACAACAATCAACATTTTTGCATTTCAAAGCTTTTCCGAGATGGTAGGCCAAAACCACAAACAGTTTGGATCCATTTTATAGCAGTATCAATCAACTTTTCAGATAATCAAAGTTTTTTGCAACCGGATCTAAGATAATTAAGTTATGTGAAAAAACAAAGCGCAACCTCTGAAAAAACCCTAAACTTAAAATTACTTACTTACCTAGTTCTTAAAAAACAAGTTCTGCCATAGAAAATAAACCCGAGTTATACCTCACAAAAATCAACATTTTTGCATTTCAAAGCTTTACCCAGACGGTAGGCCAAAACCACACAGAGTTTGGATCCATTTTGTAACAGAATCAATCAACTTTTCTGATAATCAAAGTGTTTTGCAACCAGATCTTAGATACTTAAGTTATGTGAAAAAACAAACCGCAACCTCTGAAAAAACCTTAAACTAAAAATTACAAAATTGCTACATCCTAAAAAACAAGTTCTGCCATAGAAAATAAGCCCGACTTTTCCCGAGTTCTTAAAGTCAAAATTTGGGAACAAAAAATCTTACAACAATCAACATTTTTGCATTTTAAAGCTTTACCCACACGGTAGGCCAAAACCACACAGAGTTTGGATCCATTTTATAGCAGTATCAATCAACTTTTCAGATAATACAAGTTT
>NW_022999722.1:0-1019 GCF_900245975.1 Drosophila guanche | reverse complement strand
ATGTAAAGACAAATTTAAAATTTTTCATCATATGATATATAGCAAGCACGACACCATTCCCTATGTAGGTTTTTTGCCACGGCTTCCGCAAACCGGGTGCCTTCAATAGGGAGTGCCTCTTAGTAGTCATTTGTTCTCGTATTTTAATAAAAGAAACACGCAAACACTTCAATATTATTCGTTTATAGTAACAATTATACACATATCCAACCCAATAAAGTATCAGACATTGCAGGCTAGGTATTTTCCCCATATCATATGTAAGGACAAATTTTAAATTGTTCATCATATGAAATACACCAAGCACGACACCACTCCCTACAGAGGTTTTTTGCCACGGCTTCCGCAAACCGGGTGCCTTCAATAGGGAGTGCCTCTTAGTAGTCATTTGTTCTCGTATTTTAATAAAAGAAACACGCAAACACTTCAATATTATTCGTTTATAGTAACAATTATATACATATCAAACCATATAAAGTATCAGACATTGCCATCTAGGTATTTTCCCCATATCATATGTAAGGACAAATTTTAAATTGTTCATCATATGAAATACACCAAGCACGACACCACTCCCTATAGAGGTTTTTTGCCACGGCTTCCGCAAACCGGGTGCCTTCAATAGGGAGTGCCTCTTAGTAGTCATTTTTTCTCTTATTTTAATAAAAGAAACACGCAAACACTTCAATATTATTACTATATAGTAACAACTATACACATATCCAACCAAATAAAGTATCAGACATTGCAGGCTAGGTATTTTTCCCATATCATATGTAAGGACAAATTTTAAATTGTTCACCATATGAAATATACCAAGCCCTGTAGAGGTTTTCTGCCACGGCTTCCGCAAATCGGGTGATTACAATCGAGAGTGCCCCTTAACAGTCATTTGTTCTCGTATTTTAATACAAGAAACACACAAACACTTCAATATTATTCGTATATAGTAACAACTATACACATATCCAACCAAATAAAGTATCAGACATTGCCGGCTAGGTATTTTCCCCATTTCA
>NW_022999721.1:0-1019 GCF_900245975.1 Drosophila guanche | reverse complement strand
TTTTCAGATAATCAACATTTTTTACAACCAAAATTAAGATACTTAAGTTATGTGAAAAAACAAACCGAAACCTCTGAAAAAACCTTAAACTAAAAATTACAAAATTGCTAGTTCTTAAAAAACAAGTTCTGCCATAGAAAATAAAACCAACTTTTCCCAAGTTTTTAAAGTCAAAATTTCGAAAAAAAAATCTCACAACAATCCACATTTTTGCATTTCAAAGCTTTTCCGAGACGGTAGGCCAAAACCACACAGAGTTTGGAACCACTTTATAGCAGTATCAATCAACTTTTCAGATAATCAAAATTTTTTACAACCAAAATTAAGATACTTAAGTTATGTGAAAAAACGAACCGCAACCTCTGAAAAAACCTTAACCTAAAAATTACAAAATTGCTAGTTCTTAAAAAACAAGTTCTGCCATAGAAAATAAAACCGACTTTTCCCGAGTTTTTAAAGTCAAAATTTCGAAAAAAAAAGTCTCACAACAATCCACATTTTTGCATTTCAAAGCTTTTCCGAGACGGTAGGCCAAAACCACACAGAGTTTGGATCAACTTTATAGCAGTATCAATTAACTTTTCAGATAATCAAAGTTTTTTACATCCGAAATTAAGATACTTAAGTTAAAAATTACAAAATTGCTAGTTCTTAAAAAACAAGTTCTGCCATAGAAAATAAAACCAACTTTTCCCAAGTTTTTAAAGTCAAAATTTCGAAAAAAAAAAGCTCACAACAATCAACATTTTTGCATTTCAAAGCTTTTCCGAGACCGTAGGCCAAAACCACAAACAATTTGGATCCATTTAATAGCAGTATCAATCAACTTTTCAGATAATCAAAGTTTTTTACATCCGAAGTTAAGATACCTAAGTTATGTGAAAAAACGAACCGCAACCTCTGAAAAAACCTTAAACTAAAAATTACAAAATTGCTAGTTCTTAAAAAACAAGTTCTGCCATAGAAAATAAAACCAACTTTTCCCAAGTTTTTAAAGTCAAAATTTCGAAAAAAAAAAT
>NW_022999720.1:0-1019 GCF_900245975.1 Drosophila guanche | reverse complement strand
TTATTGTTTCGTATGCATTTGTATAACTCCGATCCCTTCGGGTTAGTTAATCTGGATCCCCACCATGGATGTTTGGCATTGAAGTCGCCTCCCACGATAAACTTTGTTCCCAGTCCTTGGAAAAAGTTTTTAAAATCGAGTTCTTTTATTGTGAATCTTGGTGGGAGATAAATCGCTGTTATTGATACATCTGCGTGCAAACATTTTATCTGAATTGTGGCAGCTTGCATAGCGTTTTCCCTAGTACTGTCCATGATTTGAAATTTAAGGCCCTGCTTGACAAGAATTGCAGCACCTCCATGAGCTCTATCTGATGGATGGTCAGCTCTTACTGTGTCGTATCCAGTAACTTTAAAAAAAGATTTGCTAGTGAAGTGTGTTTCTGAAATAAGCATGACGTCAATGGCATTCGTTTTTAAAAATAAAGCTATTTCATTTACATGGTTGGAAAGCCCATTGGCATTCCATATTCCTAAGTTTAGATTTATTTGCATAGCTTATTTACAAGTAACATTATCATGTTAAGTAAATTATTGGTAAGTTGAGATTGTTTTTCTAGAAGCTGTTCTATTCTTTCTAGAGACTTGTTCGAGTTACTATTTCCTGCAGCAACTTGAGCGTATGATCGGTAATCTTTGGGTTGTTGGGTCGAATTATTAAACGGAGCAAATGATTGATATGTATCATGGTCATTTTTATTATTGTCATCTTTGGTGTTTCTCTGGTGGTTGCGTCAGCTTACTATTTTTTTTGATATAAGATCCTGATAAACTTTACACCCTTTGTAACTAGCAGCATGATCTTCGTTGCAGTTGGTTAAGTTAAGAGAGCATTTCACACATCTGTGAGTTTTGGCACAATATGACTTTGTGTGTCCAAATTCCTGGCAACGATAACACTGAACGATTTCTTTGGTTTTACGGGGTGGTTCTATATTAACAACTGCGTTACCAATGAGTTTAACTTTGTATATATCTAAGTTCTTATTGTTGGGCTCAATGTCTAAGTAGAACAAATTC
>NW_022999719.1:0-1019 GCF_900245975.1 Drosophila guanche | reverse complement strand
CGGGAGCAGGAGCTCAGAGAACGACGGCAGCGACACGGGGAGTCGACAGACCAGTACATCCAGGAGATGCTGTTGTTGAAGTCGAGATTGGTGAATCCATTTTCGGACTACGAGCTGATTAAGATCATCAAGATAAATGTCAGGGACTCCATCTCGAGGGTGATTTACCCGATGCAGATTCCGAATCTGCAGAAACTGCGGGAAGAGTGTGCCGAGGCCGAGAAGCTGCTGGCGACCCGATGGGCAAGGATTGGTCCAGACTATGGGGGTGCTAGGCGCAGGGAAGATCCCAAAGTGCATGAGGTGGAGGCGGCAAATCACGAGCCGGAGGAGCGGACAGAGGCACTAGAGGCCGTCTATAGGACGAAGGATCCGGGAGGTGACAGGGCACAATTGAAGTGTTGGAATTGTGCGCAGCCAGGACACACCTATTTTGAGTGTGAGTCAGAAGTGCGGAACATATTCTGCTACAAGTGTGGGTCTGCCGGAGTAATCCTCCCTAAATGTCCGAAATGTCGTCCGGGAAACGGGAGAAGGAACACGATGCAACTGGAGGAGTCGCGTTCCACGAGAAACCAATAGTTCTGCCCTCCAACAACACAGTAGAATTACATACAGAGGACATACCTAAAATTAAGGATAATTATATACATAACGCAATATATAAAATAAACCTAGCGGTGTTACCTGAGGCGAGATGGTCCGAGCGTAAGCCGTTACAGGAAAGACGACAGCGATATAACCAGGCCAGAAGAAGAATACTGGGGGGCCAGGTGGCGGAAATAATCCTAACGAGGTCGACTAGAGCAAAGAGGGCTCGGGGACGAGAGGCCGTTTGCGCACGTGAGACTGGGCCCGAAGACGCTGATGGGACTGCTCGATACGGGGGCATCAGTGAGCCTGCTGGGAAGAGGGGGATTAGAGATCATTGAGGAATTGAAGCTTAAGCTAAAAGACGTGAAAACAATATCGGTACAAACTGCGGGCGGCACACCTCATCAGATCCTAGGCCATGTGAC
>NW_022999718.1:0-1019 GCF_900245975.1 Drosophila guanche | reverse complement strand
TACCTTGGGTATCTTGTGGGTGAGGGGACGCTTCAAGTTAATTCAGAGAAAGTGCGAGCCGTGGATGAATTTCCGATACCGAAGACTCAAAAGCAACTAAGGAGATTTCTAGGAATGACTGGGTGGTATCAACGTTTTATTCCCAACTACTCTTCTGTTATCTTTTCTCTCACCGAACTACTCCGGGGAAAGTCGTATGAATGGAATGAAAAGGCACAAGCAGCGTTTGATGATGTCAAGAGTAAATTATGCTCAGCTCCATTTTTAATTTATCCCAATTACGACAAGACTTTTGTAGTTCAATGCGATGCATCTCTTCATGGGGTAGGTGCAGTTTTAGCCCAATGTGATGACTCAGGTTGCGAGCGTCCGTTAGCTTACATGTCCAAGAAGCTGAACAAGGCTCAGCGAAACTACACGGTAACGGAACTCGAATGCTTGGCGGTAGTACTGGCCATAAAAAAATTCCGCATGTACATCGATGGTCATCCCTTCAAAGTTGTTACGGATCATGCAAGCCTCCGTTGGCTTATGAACCAGTCAGATCTCAGCGGTAGATTAGCCAGATGGGCACTAAAATTGCAAGGTTACTCGTTCGAAATCGAGCATAGGAAAGGAAGCGAAAATGTAGTGGCGGACGCTTTGTCTCGTTCATTCGAAGGTGTTACGGAAGTAGCGGTTTTGGAATGCGAAGTGTTACCGGAAATCGATATAAAGTCGGATGCGTTTCAGTCGCCGGAGTATCGATCACTCAGGGAGAAATTCGTGCTTTCCAAACTCCCAGATTTTCAAGTAATCGACGATTACATATATTATCGTGCAGGGTTTTCCGTGTTGGATTCTGACCAAGCCGATGAGTCGTGGAAATTATTTGTTCCCGAAGCCTTGAGACAGGGCGTAATTAAAGCTGCGCATGACCAACCTTCCTCTGCACATTGTGGGATTGCCAAATGCCTCGACCAAATAAGGCAACGATTTTACTGGCCAAAAATGGTTATAGACGTCCGCGATTATATTTC
>NW_022999717.1:0-1019 GCF_900245975.1 Drosophila guanche | reverse complement strand
TGAAAAAACCTTAAACTTAAAATTACTTTCTTAATAAGTTCTTAAAAAACAAGTTCTGCCATAGAAAAAAAACCCGAGTTTTTAAAGTCAAAATTTCGTACAAAATACCTCACAAAAATGAACATTTTTGCATTTTAAAGCTTTATCCAGACGGTAGGCCAAAACCACTCAGAGTTTGGATCCATTTTATAGCAGTATCTATCAACTTTTCAGATAATCAAAGTTTTTTACAACCAAAATTAAGATACTTAAGTTATGTGAAAAAACAAACCGCAACCTCTGAAAAACCTTAAACTAAAAATAACAAAATTGCTAGTTCTTAAAAAACAAGTTCTGCCATAGAAAATAGAACCAACTTTTCCCAAATTTTTAAAGTCAAAATTTCGAAAAAAAAAAATCTCAGAAAAATCAACATTTTTGCATTTCAAAGCTTTTCCGAGACCGTAGGCCAAAACCACAAACAGTTTGGATCCATTTAATAGCAGTATCAATCAACTTTTCAGATAATCAAAGTTTTTTACAACCAAAATTAAGATACTTAAGTTATGTGAAAAAACGAACCGGAACCTCTGAAAAAAACTTAAACTAAAAATTACAAAATTGCTAGTTCTTAAAAAACAAGTTCTGCCATAGAAAATAAAACCAACTTTTCCCAAGTTTTTCAAAGTCAAAATTTGGAAAAAAAAAATCTCACAACAATCCACATTTTTGCATTTCAAAGCTTTTCCGAGACGGTAGGCCAAAACCACACAGAGTTTGGATCCACTTTATAGCAGTATCAATCAACTTTTCAGATAATCAAAAATTTTTACAACCACAGTTAAGATACTTAAGTTATGTGAAAAAACAAACAGCAACCTCTGAAAAAACCTTAAACTAAAAATTACAAAATTGCTAGTTCTTAAAAAACAAGTTCTGCCATAGAAAATAGAACCAACTTTTCCCGAGTTTTTAAAGTCAAAATTGCGAAAAAAAAATCTCACAAAAATCAACATTTTTGCATTTCAAAGCTTTTCCGA
>NW_022999716.1:0-1020 GCF_900245975.1 Drosophila guanche | reverse complement strand
AAATAACTTCCTTAATAAGTTCTTAAAAAACAAGTTCTGGCATAGAAAATAAACCCGACCCCAATAAACTTTTCAGATAATCAAAGTTTTTTGCAAATCCCGATCTAAGATACTTAAGATATGTAAAAAAACAAACCGCAACCTTTGAAGAAACCTTAAACTAAAAATTACATCCCTAATAAGTTCATAAAAAACAAGTTCTGCCATAGAAAATAAACCCGACTTTTCCCGAGTTTTTAAAGTAAAAATTTCTAAAAAAAAAATTCTCACATCAGTCAACATTTTTGCATTTCGAAGCTTTACCCAGACGGTAAGCCAAAACCACACAGTTTGGATCCATTTTATAGCAGTATCAAACAACTTTTCAGATAATCAACAATTTTTTTAATCGAAAATTAAGACACCTAAGTTATGTAAGAAAACAAACCGCAACCTCTGAAAAAACCTTAAACTAAAACTTACTTCCTTAATAAGTTCCTAAAAAACAAGTTCTGCCATAGACTTTTCCTGAGTTTTTAAAGAAAAAAATCGAAAAGAAAAATCTCACAACAATCCACATTTTTGCATTTCAAAGCTTTTTCGAGACGGTAGGCCAAAACCACAAAGAGTTTGGATCCATTTTATAGCAGAATCAATCAACTTTTCTGATAATCAAAGTGTTTTGCAACCAGATCTTAGATACTTAAGTTATGGGAAAAACAAACCACAACCTCTGAAAAAACCTTAAACTAAAAATTACAAAATTGCTACTTCCTAAAAATCACGTTCTGCCATAGAAAATAAACCCGACTTTTCCCGTGTTCTTAAAGTCAAAATTTGTGAAAAAAAAATCTCACAACAATCAACATTTTTGCATTTTAAAGCTTTACCCAGACGGTAGGCCAAAACCACACAGAGTTTGGATCCATTTTATAGCAGTATCAATAAACTTTTCAGATAATCAAAGCTTTTTGCAACCAGATCTAAGATACTTAAGTTATGTGAAAAAACAAACCGCAACCTCTGAAAAAACCTCAAACT
>NW_022999715.1:0-1020 GCF_900245975.1 Drosophila guanche | reverse complement strand
AAAGCAGGAAATGTACCGCTTTCACCGTTCCAGGTCGTCCGCTGTACCAATTTGTGATGATGCCCTTTGGTCTGTGTAATGCTGCACAGAGGCTATGCCGAGTGATGGACAAAGTGATCCCGACGCAGTTGAGATCAAACGTTTTCGTCTATCTAGATGATCTCTTGGTGATAGCTCCCGATTTCCAGACGCATCTCCGGTACCTTCGGTTGGTGGCCCAGTGCTTACGAAAAGCAAATTTAACAATAGGCTTAAAAAAATCAAAATTTTGCTTTAGGTCACTGAAATACCTGGGATTTATCATCGGAGGTGGCACGTTGCAGATGGATCCTGAAAGAGTTTTGGCCATTCAAAGGATTCCCAATCCGAGTTCAGTGAAGGAACTAAGAAGCTTCCTAGGAACCGCAGGATGGTATAGGCGCTTCATCAAGGATTACGCTTCCATTGCTGTGCCGCTAACAGACGCGCTGAAGAAGCATCCGCGTGGAAAGTTTTCCCTGTCCACGGAGGCCGAGACGGCGATAGGATTCCTGAAGAAGGCACTCACCACGGCTCCGGTATTAAGTCATGCTGATTTCAAGAAGCCCTTCTATGTACAGTGCGACGCATCGAATTACGGAGTGGGAGCGGTGTTGTTTCAGTTGGACGTCGAAGGAGCCGAGCGTCCGGTGGCATTCTTCTCCGCCAAGTTAAACAAGCATCAGCTAAATTATTCTGTAACGGAAAAAGAGTGTTTAGCTGCGGTGTTGGCCATTGAAAAATTCAGACCGTACGTTGAATTGATGCCCTTCACGGTTATTACGGATCACGCCAGCCTGAAGTGGCTCATGTCATTGAAGGATCTAAACGGACGTCTTGCGAGGTGGTCATTGCGACTGCAGAGGTTTGACTTTGGGATCGAACACCGGAAAGGAGTCGACAACGTCGTGGCGGATACACTCTCACGCTGCATCGACGAAGTGGTGATAGATCCAACGGAGATCCTCGGATTCCAGACGACAGAGTTTGAGTCTTCAGAAT
>NW_022999714.1:0-1020 GCF_900245975.1 Drosophila guanche | reverse complement strand
CGGGAACTCCGTCAGGGCCCGGTGAGAATACCGGCTTAACTAATTGAAGTTCATGAAGTAAGGAGCCTTCATTTAACAAAGGGCAGAAAATGCCATTCGACCTTGGTAAACTATATGGATACATATGACCTGGGTAGCTTTCCTGGGAATATGTGGTTTGAAAAAATTTTGCAAAAAGATCGGCGATTGCCTGATCATAATCTTAATCATCATCTTAAGTATCTTAATTTTGGTTGTAAAAAACTTTGATTATCTGAATAGTTGATTGATACTGCTATAAAATGGATCCAAACTCTGTGTGATTTTGGCCTACCGTCTCGGAAAAGCTTTGAAATGCAAAAATGTGGATTGTTGTGAGATTTTTTCAGTTTAAATATCGTAATTTTGGTTGTAAAAAACTTTGATTATCTGAAAAGTTGATTGATTCTGCTATAAAATGGATCCAAACTCTGTGTGGTTTTGGCCTACCGTCTGGGTAAAGCTTTGAAATGCAAAAATCTTGATTGTTGTGAGATTTTTTGTTTTTGAAATTTTTACTTTAAAAACTCGGGGAAAGTCGGGTTTATTTTCTATGGCAGAACTTGTTTTTTAAGAACTTATTAAGGAAGTAACTTTTAATTTAAGGTTTTTTCAGACTTTGCGGTTTGTTTTTTCACATATCTTAAGTATCTTAATTTTGGGTTGTAAAAAACTTTGATTATCTGAATAGTTGATTGATACTGCTATAAAATGGATCCAAACTCTGTGTGGTTTTGGCCTACCGTCTCGGAAAAGCTTTGAAATGCAAAAATGTGGACTGTTGGGAGATTTTTTCAGTTGAGGTATCTTAATTTTGGTTGTAAAAAACTTTGATTATCTGAAAAGTTGATTGAGTCTGCTATAAAATGGATCCAAACTCTGTGTGGTTTTTGCCTACCGTCTGGGTAAAGCTTTGAAATGCAAAAATCTTGATTGTTGTGAAATTTTTTGTTTTCGAAATTTTTACTTTAAAAACTCGGGGAAAGTCGGGTTTATTTTCTA
>NW_022999713.1:0-1020 GCF_900245975.1 Drosophila guanche | reverse complement strand
AGTTTTTAAAGTAAAAATATCGAAAAAAAAATCTCACAACACTCAACATTTTTGCATTTCAAAGCTTTTCCGAGATGGTAGGCCAAAACCACAAACAGTTTGGATTCATTTTATAGCAGTATCAATCAACTTTTCAGATAATCAAAGTTTTTTGCAACCAGATCTAAGATACTTAAGTTATTTAGAAAACAAACCGCAACCTCTGAAAAAACCTTAAACTAAAAATTAGAACCTTAATAAGTTCCTAAAAAACAGGTTCTGCCATAGAAAATAAAACAGACTTTTCCCAAGTTTTTAAAGTCAAAATTTCGAAAAAAACAAATCTCACAACAATCAACATTTTTGCATTTTAAAGCTTTACCCAGACGGTAGGCCAAAACCACACAGAGTTTGGATCCATTTACTTTTCAGATAATCAAAGTTTTTTGCAACCAGATCTAAGATACTTAAGTTATGTGAAAAAACAAACCGCAACCTCTGAAAAAACCTTAAACTTAAAATTACTTCCTTAATAAGTTCTTAAAAAACAAGTTCTGCCATAGAAAATAAACCCGAGTTTTCAAAGTCAAAATTTCGTACAAAATACATCACAAAAATCAACATTTTTGCATTTCAAAGCTTTACTTAGACGGTAGGCCAAAACCACACAGAGTTTGGATCCATTTTATGACAGAATCAATAAACTTTTCAGATATTCAAAGTTTTTTACAACCGCATCTAAGATACTTAAGTTATGTGAAAAAACAAACCGCAACCTCTGAAAAAACCTTAAACTTAAAATAGCTTCCTTAATAAGTTCTTTAAAAACAAGTTCTGGCATAGAAAATAAACCCGACTTTTCCTGAGTTTTTAAAGAAAAAATTTCGAAAAAAATTTCTCACAGCAGTCCACATTTTTGCATTTCAAAGCTTTTCTGAGACGGTAGGCCAAAACCACACAGAGTTTGGATCCATTTTATAGCAGTATCAATCATCTTTTCAGATAATCAAAGTTTTTTGCAACCCGATCTAAGATACTTAA
>NW_022999712.1:0-1020 GCF_900245975.1 Drosophila guanche | reverse complement strand
TTCTTAAAAAAACAAGTTCTGCCATAGAAAATAAAACCAACTTTTCCCGAGTTTTTAAAGTCAAAATTTCGAAAAAAAAAATCTCACAACAATCCACATTTTTGCATTTCAAAGCTTTTCCGAGACGGTAGGCCAAAACCACACAGAGTTTGGATCCATTATATAGCAGTATCAATCAACTTTTCAGATAATCAAAATTATTTACAACCAAAATTCAGATTCTTAAGTTATGTGAAAAAACACACCGCAACCTCTGAAAAAATCTTAAACTAAAAATTACATCCTTAATAAGTTCCTAAAAAACAAGTTCTGCCATAGAAAAAAAACCCGAGTTTTTAAAGTCAAAATTTCGTACAAAATACCTCACAAAAATGAACATTTTTGCATTTCAAAGCTTTACCCAGACGGTAGGCCAATACCACATAGTTTGGATCCATTTTATAGCAGTATCAATCAACTTTTTAGATAATCAAAGTTTTTTACAACCAAAATTAAGATACTTAAGTTATGTAAAAAAACAAACCACAACCTCTGAAAAAACCTTAAACTAAAAATTACAAAATTGCTAGTTCTTAAAAAAACAAGTTCTGCCATAGAAAATAAAACCAACTTTTCCCGAGTTTTTAAAGTCAAAATTTCAACAAAAAAAAATCTCACAACAATTCACATTTTTGCATTTCAAAGCTTTTCCGAGACGGTAGGCCAAAACCACACAGTTTGGATCCATTTTATAGCAGTATCAATCAACTTTTCAGATAATCAAAGTTTTTTACAACCAAAATTAAGATACTTAAGTTATGTGAAAAAACAAACCGCAACCTCTGAACAAACCTTAAACCAAAAATTACAAAATTACTAGTTCTTAAAAAACAAGTTCTGCCATAGAAAATAAACCCAACTCTTCCCGAGTTTTTAAAGTCCAAATTTCGTAATAAATACCTCACAAAAATCAATATTTTTGCATTTCAAATCTGTATATTTCCCAGACGGTAAAGCAAAAACACAAAGTGTTTGGAACCA
>NW_022999711.1:0-1020 GCF_900245975.1 Drosophila guanche | reverse complement strand
TCAACTTTTCTGATAATCAAAGTTTTTTGCAACCAGATCTTAGATACTTAAGTTATGTGAAAAAACAAACCGCAACCTCTGAAAAAACCTTAAACTTAAAATTACTTACTTACCTAGTTCTTAAAAAAAGAGGTTCTGCCATAGAAAATAAACCCGAGTTTTTAAAGTCCAAATTTCGTACAATATACCTCACAAAAATCAACATTTTTGCATTTCAAAGCTTTACCCAGACGGTAGGCCAAAACCACACAGAGTTTGGATCCATTTTATAGCAGAATCAATCAACTTTTCTGATAGTCAAAGTTTTTTACAACCAAAATTAAGATACTTAAGTTATGTGAAGGAACAAACCGCAACCTCTGAAAAAACCTTAAACTTAAAACTACTTCCTTAATAAGTTATTAAAAAACAAGTTCTGCCATAGAAAAAAACCCGAGTTTTTAAAGTCAAAATTTCGTACAAAATACCTTACAAAAATCAACATTTTTGCATTTCAAAGCTTTAGACAGACGGTAGGCCAAAACCACACAGAGTTTGGATCCATTTTATAGCAGAATCAATCAACTTTTCTGATAATCAAAGTGTTTTGCAACCAGATCTTAGATACTTAAGTTATGTGAAAAAACAAACCTCTGAAAAAACCTTAAACTTAAAATTACATCCTTAATAAGTTCCTAAAAAAACAGTTTCTGCCATAGAAAATAAAACCGACTTTTCCCAAGTTTTTAAAGTCAGAATTTCGAAAAAAAATCTCACAACAGTCCACATTTTTGCATTTCAAAGCTTTTCCGAGACGGTAGGCCAAAACCACACAAAGTTTTGATCCATTTTATAGCAGTATCAATCAACTTTTCAGATAATCAAAGTTTTTACAACCAAAATTAAGATATGTGAAAAAACAAAGCGCAACCTCTGAAAAAACCTTAAACTTAAAATTACTTACTTACCTAGTTCTCAAAAAACAAGTTCTGCCATAGAAAATAAACCCGAGTTTTTAAAGTCAAAATTTCGTACAATATA
>NW_022999710.1:0-1021 GCF_900245975.1 Drosophila guanche | reverse complement strand
CATTTTATAGCAGAATCAATCAACTTTTCAGATAATCAAAGTTTTTTGCAACCAGATCTTAGATACTTAAGTTATGTGAAAAAAACAAACCGCAACCTCTGAAAAAACATAAAACAAAAAATTAAAAAATTGTTAGTTCTTAAAAAACAAGTTTTGCCATAGAAAATAAACCCGACTTTTCCCGAGTTTTTAGTGTCAAAATTTCGAAAAAAATAAAATCTCACAACAGTCAACAATTTTGCATTTCAAAGCTTTTCCGAGACGGTCAAACCCACAAACAGTTTGGATCCATTTTATAGCAGTATCAATCAACTTTTCAGATACTCAAGATTTTTTACAACGAAAATTAAGATACTTAAGTTATGTGAAAAAACAAACCGCAACCTCTCAAAAAACCTTAAACTTAAAATTACTTCCTTAATAATCTCTTAAAAAACAAGTTCTGGCATTGAAAATAAACCCGACTTTTCCCGAGTTTTTAAAGTCAAAATTTCGAAAAAAAAAATCTCACAAGAATCAAACGGTAGGCCAAAACCACACAGATTTTGGATCCATTTTATAGCAGTATCAATCAACTTTTCAGATAATCAAAGTTTTTACAACCAAAATTAAGATACTTAAGTTATGTGAAAAAACAAACCGCAACCTCTGAAAAAACCTTAAACTTAAAATTACTTCCTTAATAAGTTCTTAAAAAACAAGTTCTGGCATAGAAAATAAACCCGACTTTTCCCGAGTTTTTAAAGTCAAAAATTCGAAAACAAAAAATCTCACAAAAACCAAAATTTTTGCATTTCAGGTCCGTTCGTTCTCTTTTGTAGTGACCAGACGTGTTTTTGTTTTGCGCTCCGTATTTTCCTTTATATTTTGAATAAACACCGGGTTTTATTTCGAAATAATTCTTCTATATTTATTGAATAGCTTGCCGCTTTTCTTAACTATCTTAATACGCGAGTGCATGCCTATTGTTTTGTTTAAAATTAAAATCGTATTCATTTGTGCGTCGGTTAGTTGTGTGTTT
>NW_022999709.1:0-1021 GCF_900245975.1 Drosophila guanche | reverse complement strand
CGTCCGTCTTGTTGAGCACCTGAATCTCAGAGACTATAAAAGCTAGAGCCACCAAATTTGCATCCAGACTTCTGTATGCTCACAATGTTACAAGTGTATTTAAAAAATGTGCCCCGCCCCCTTCCGCCCCCGCAAAAGGGCGAAAACCTCCCAAATCTACAATTTTAAAGATAAAAGAAAACTAAAAACGCCATTCTGTAGGGAATGCCCCCCCCCCCTTTCACAGCTTATATTTCTTTTATACCCGGTACTCGAAGAGTAAATAGGGTATATTGTATTTCTGCACAAAGTTAATGTATGTAACACACAGAAGGAATCGTTTCCGACCCCATAAAGTGTATATATTCTTGATCACCATCAATAGCCGAGTCGATTGAGCCCTGTCTGTATGTCCGTCTGTCCTTCCGTCTGTCCGTCCGTCTTGTTGAGCACCTGAATCTCAGAGACTATAAAAGCTAGAGTCACCAAATTATGCATCCAGACTTCTGTATGCTCACACTGTACCAAGTGTATTTAAAAAATGTTCCCCGCCCCTATCCGCCCCCGCAAAAGGGCGAAAACCTCCCAAATCTACAAGTTTAAAGATAGAAGAAAACTAAAAACGCAATTCTGAAGGGAATGGTCATATCTATCAGATCAATAAATTGGGATCCGATTGGATCATTATTATAGCCAGAAAGAATAAATTAATTAGCAGTGCCTAAACCCACACTGTCCTGCAGCTTTTGTTGTTCTTTTCACATTCTCTCATTCACACTCGGCTTCACACACAAATGTTCCCCGCCCCCATCCGCCCCCGCAAAAGGGCGAAAACCTCCCAAATCTACAATTTTAAAGATAGAAGAAAACTAAAAACGCCATTCTGAAGGGAATGGTCATATCTATCAGATCAATAAATTGGGATCCGATTGGATCATTATTATAGCCAGAAAAAATTAATTAATTAGCAGTGCCTAAACTTACACTGTCCTGCAGCTTTTGTTGTTCTTTTCACATTCTCTCATTTACACTCTGCTTCACT
>NW_022999708.1:0-1021 GCF_900245975.1 Drosophila guanche | reverse complement strand
CACAAGGTTGTTTGACTCGTTAACCGAAGACCAGACAGTACCTGGCAGGTTGAAATCCCCAAGAACTATTAAATGGTCTTTATCTGATAGCGAGGAAGAAACAGTTTTTAAGGCAGACAAATGCTGCTCGTATATTAGTACATCCGAAGACGGTGGAATATACGAGCAAGTGACATAAATAGACTGGCCGGGAAGAATTAGTCTAACACAGAGGAATTCCAGGTCTTGTGAGACCTGGACTAGGAAAAGTTCCGACGTAAAGTTAGAGTTTACTGCAATCAGAACCCCTCCTCCACTTAGAGACGAACGATCATTCCTATAAATTGTGTACCGATCTGCCAAAACTTCGGAACTAAGAATGTCCGGCTTTAACCAGGTTTCGGTAAACACAATAACATGGGATGAAAATGTGAAACTATCCATAAAAAGAGTGCTCAGCTTACTACGTAAGCCGCGAGCATTTTGATAGGCTACAAAGAGGGATGTTAGTTTTTTGACTGCAAGGAATTGCAGTGGGAAGAGGGGAATGGAGCAGAGGAGGAAGGACCACTGGCCTCACTACTAGGAAGAGTTATGGGGGGCCTATTTTTCTTCTTAGCCTTAAACTCTTTCACAACCAGGTGCTCTGGCCAAAATTTGGAAGAGCAAATGGTCTCGAAATGAGTTGGAGACACGCTAATCTTGAAAGAGGATATCTCCCTGGCATAAGAGAAATTAAACTTATCCACCTTTAAGCCAACGGCTTTTATTTTGCTTTGTATAAAAGCAGTTACATCATTAGATGTGAGGTCAGGGGCAAGCCGAGAGACAAAAACTTGCCGTTTTGGTGGGACTCCCACCAGAGGTTTTGGCACCACAGATCTGGTACCTGTGACGGCAATATCCGGTGGTCCGGGACGTTTATTAACTGGTGGGATCGACATAGATGGGATGGGCTTTGGAACGGACTCGACAGACACGGACGCTACAGTACTAACTGGCTGCATGTTCTCCGAGATGATCGATTCGGTAGCCGAAACTT
>NW_022999707.1:0-1021 GCF_900245975.1 Drosophila guanche | reverse complement strand
TTTTATTTTCTATGGCAGAACTTGTTTTTTTAAGAACTAGCAATTTTGTAATTTTTAGTTTAAGGTTTTTTCAGAGGTTGTGGTTTGTTTTTTTACATAACTTAAGTATCTTAATTTTGGTTGTAAAAAACTTTGATTATCTGAAAAGTTGATTGCTACTGCTATAAAATGGATCCAAACTGAGTGGTTTTGGCCTACCGTCTGGATAAGCCTTTGAAATGCAAAAATGTTGATTGATGTGAGATTTTTTTTTTTTCGATATTTTTTACTTTAAAAACTCGGGAAAAGTCGGGTTTATTTTCTATGGCAGAACTTGTTTTTTAGGAACTTATTAAGGATGTAAATTTTAGTTTAAGGTTTTTTCAGAGGTTGCGGTTTGTTTTTTCACATAACTTAAGAATTTGAATTTTGGTTGTAAAAAATTTTGATTATCTGAAAAGTTGATTGATACTGCTATAAAATGGATCCAAACTGTGTGGTATTGGCCTACCGTCTGGGTAAAGCTTTAAAATGCAAAAATGTTGTTTGATGTGAGATTTTTTTTTTCGATATTTTTACTTTAAAAACTCGGGAAAAGTCGGGTTTGTTTTCTATGGCAGAACTTGTTTTTTAGGAATTTATTAAGGATGTAATTTTTAGTTTAAGGTTTTTTCAGAGGTTGCGGTTTGTTTTTTCACATAACTTAAGAATTTGAATTTTGGTTGTAAAAAATTTTGATTATCTGAAAAGTTGATTGATACTGCTATATAATGGATCCAAACTCTGTGTGGTTTTGGCCCAACGTCTCGGAAAAGCTTTGAAATGCAAAAATGTTGATTGAGATGAGATTTTTTTTTCGAAATTTTTACTTTAAAATTTGGGAAAAGTCGGTTTTATTTTCTATGGCAGAACTTGTTTTTTAGGAACTTATTAAGGATGTAATTTTTAGTTTAAGGTTTTTTCAGAGGTTGCGGTTTGTTTTTTCACATAACTTAAGTATCTTAATTTTTGTTGTAAAAAACTTTGATTATCTGAAAAGTTG
>NW_022999706.1:0-1021 GCF_900245975.1 Drosophila guanche | reverse complement strand
TTTTTTCTATGGCAGAACTTGTTTTTTAAGAACTTATTAAGAAAGTAATTTTAAGTTTAAGGTTTTTTCAGAGGTTGCGGTTTGTTTTTTTACATAACTTAAGTATCTTAATTTTGGTTGTAAAAAACTTTGATTATCTGAAAAGTTGATTGATACTTCTTTAAAATGGATCCAAACTGTGTGGTTTTGGCCTACCGTCTCGGAAAAACTTTGAAATGCAAAAATGTGGATTGTTGTGAGATATTTTTTTCTCGAAATTTTGACTTTAAAAACTCGGGAAAAGTTGGTTTTATTTTCTATGGCAGAACTTGTTTTTTTAAGAACTAGCTATTTTGTAATTTTTAGTTTCAGGTTTTTTCAGAGGTTGCGGTTCGTTTTTTCACATAACTTAAGTATCTTAATTTTGTTTGTAAAAAACTTTGATTATCTGAAAAGTTGATTGATACTGCTATAAAATGGATCCAAACTGAGTGGTTTTGGCCTTCCGTCTGGATAAGCCTTTGAAATGCAAAAATGTTGATTGATGTGAGATTTTTATTTTTTTCGATATTTTTACTTTAAAAACTCGGGAAAAGTCGGGTTTATTTTCTATGGCAGAACTTGTTTTTTAGGAACTTATTAAGGATGTAATTTTTAGTTTAAGGTTTTTTCAGAGGTTGCGGTTTGTTTTTTCACAAAAGTTAAGAATCTGAATTTTGGTTGTAAAAAATTTTGATTATCTGAAAAGTTGATTGATACTGCTATAAAGTGGATCCAAACTCTGTGTGGTTTTGGCCTACCGTCTCGGAAAAGCTTTAAAATGCAAAAATGTTAATTTTTGTTAGGTATTTTGTACGAAATTTTGACTTTAAAAACTCGAGTTTTTTTCTATGACAGAACTTGTTTTTTAAGAACTTATTAAGAAAGTAGTTTTAAGTTTAAGGTTTTTTCAGAGGTTGTGGTTTGTTTTTTTACATAACTTAAGTATCTTAATTTTGGTTGTAAAAAACTTTGATTATCTGAAAAGTTGATTGATACTGCT
>NW_022999705.1:0-1021 GCF_900245975.1 Drosophila guanche | reverse complement strand
AAAATAAACCCGACTTTTCCCGAATTTTTAAAGTAAAAATTTCGAAGAAAAAAAAAATCTCACAACAATCAACATTTTTGCATTTCAAAGCTTTTCCGAGACGGTAGGCCAAAACCACTCAGTTTGGATCCATTTTATAGCAGTATCAATCAACTTTTCAGATAATCAAAGTTTTTTACAAACAAATTTAAGATACTTAAGTTATGTGAAAAAACGAACCACAACCTCTAAAAAAACCTTAAACTAAAAATTACAAAATTGCTAGTTCTTAAAAAAACAAGTTCTGCCATAGAAAATAAAACCAACTTTTCCCGAGTTCTTAAAGTCAAAATTTCGAAAAAAAAAACTCACAACAATACATATTTTTGCATTTCAAAGCTTTTCCGAGACGGTAGGCCAAAACCACACAGAGTTTGGATCCACTTTATAGCAGTATCAATCAACTTTTCAGATAATCAAAGTTTTTTACAACCAAAATTAAGATACTTAAGTTATGTAAAAAAACAAACCGCAACCTCTGAAAAAACCTTAAACTTAAAATTACTTTCTTAATAAGTTCTTAAAAAACAAGTTCTGCCATAGAAAAAAACCCGAGTTTTTAAAGTCAAACTTTCGTACAAAATACCTCACAAAAATGAACATTTTTGCATTTTAAAGCTTTATCCAGACGGTAGGCCAAAACCACTCAGTTTGGATCCATTTTATAGCAGTATCAATCAACTTTTCAGATAATCAAAGTTTTTTACAAACAAATTTAAGATACTTAAGTTATGTGAAAAAACGAACCACAACCTCTAAAAAAACCTAAAACTAAAAATTACATCCTTAATAAGTTCCTTAAAAACAAGTTCTGCCGAAGAAAATAAACCCAACTTTTCCCGAGTTTTTAAAGTAAAAATATCGGAAAAAAAAATCTCACATCAATTAACATTTTTGCATTTCAAAGGCTTATCCAGACGGTAGGCCAAAACCACTCAGTTTGGATCCATTTTATAGCAGTATCAATCAACTTTTCAGATAA
>NW_022999704.1:0-1021 GCF_900245975.1 Drosophila guanche | reverse complement strand
AAGATACTTAAGTTATGTGAAAAAACAAACCGCAACCTCTGAAAAAACCTTAAACTTAAAACTACTTCCTTAATAAGTTCTTAAAAAACAAGTTCTGCCATAGAAAAAAAACCCGAGTTTTTAAAGTCAAAATTTCGTACAAAATACCTCACAAAAATCAACATTTTTGCATTTCAAAGCTTTACCCAGACGGTAGGTCAACCCCACAAACAGTTTGGATCCATTTTATGGCAGTATCAATCAACTTTTCAGATAATCAAGATTTTTTACAACGAAAATTAAGATACTTAAGTTATGTGAAAAAACAAACCGCAACCTCTGAAAAAAATGTAAACTTAAAATTACTTCCTTAATAAGTTCTTTGAAAACAAGTTCTGCCATAGAAAATAAACCCCACTTTTCCCGAGTTTTTAAAGTAAAAATTTCGAAAACAAAAAATCGCACAATAATCAACATTTTTGCATTTCATAGCTTTACATGGACGGTAGGCCAAAACCACAAACAGTTTGGATCCATTTTATATCAGTATCAATCAACTTTTCAGATAATCAAAATTTTTTGCAACCAAAATTAAGGTACTTAAGTTATGTGAAAAAACAAACCGCAACCTCTGAAAAAACCTTAAACTTAAAATTACTTCTTTAATAAGTTCTTAAAAAACAAGTTCTGCCATAGAAAATAAACCCGACTTTTCCCGAGTTTTTAAAGTCAAAAATTCGTAAAAAATTAACTCACTAAAATTGACATTTATGCATTTCAAAGCTTTACCCAGACGGTAGGCCAAAACCACACAGAGTTTGGATCCATTTTATAGAAGTATCCATCAACTTTTCAGATAATCAAAGTTTTTTACAACCAGATCTAAGATACTTAAGTTATGTGAAAAAACAAACCGCAACCTCTGAAAAAACCTTAAACTTAAAATAACTTCCTTAAGAAGTTCTTAAAAAACAAGTTCTGGAATAGAAAATAAACCCGACCTTTCCCGAGTTTTTAAAGTCAAAAATTCGTAAAAAAAACC
>NW_022999703.1:0-1022 GCF_900245975.1 Drosophila guanche | reverse complement strand
TTGAAAGCTTTATCCAGACGGTAGGCAAAAACCACACAGTTTGGTTCCATTTTATAGCAGTATCAATCAACTTTTCAGATATTCAAAGTTTTTTACAACCAAAATTAAGATACTTAAGTTATGTGAAAAAACAAACCGCAACCTCTGAAAAAACCTTAAACTAAAAATTACAAAATTACTAGTTCTTAAAAAACAAGTTGTGCCATAGAAAATAAACCCGACTTTTCCTGAGTTTTTAAAGTAAACATTTCGAAAACAAAAAATCTCACAACAATCAACATTTCTGCATTTCAAAGCTTTATCCAGACGGTAGGCAAAAACCACACAGATTCGATCCATTTTATAGCAGTATCAATCAACTTTTCAGATAATCAAAGTTTTTTACAACCAGATCTAAGACACTTAAGCTATGTGAAAAAACAAACCGCAACCTCTGAAAAAACCTTAATCTAAAAATTACAAAATTACTAGTTCTTAAAAAACAAGTTCTGCCATAGAAAATAAAACCGACTTTTCCCGAGTTTTTAAAGTCAAAATTTGGAAAAAAAAAATCTCACAACAATCAACATTTCTGCATTTTAAAGCTTTACCCAGACGGTAGGCCAAAACCACACAGAGTTTGGATCCATTTTATAGCAGTATCAATCAACTTTTCAGATAATCAAAGTTTTTTACAACCAAAATTAAGATACTTAAGTTATGTGAAAAAACAAACCGCAATATCTGAAAAAACCTTAAACTAAAAATTACATCCTTAATAAGTTCCTAAAAAACAAGTTTTGCCATAGAAAATAAACCCGACTTTTCCCGAGTTTTTAAAGTAAAAATAGCGAAAAAAAAAAATCTCACATCAATCAACATTTTTGCATTTGAAAGCTTTATCCAGACGGTAGGCAAAAACCACACAGTTTGGTTCCATTTTATAGCAGTATCAATCAACTTTTCAGATATTCAAAGTTTTTTACAACCAAAATTAAGATACTTAAGTTATGTGAAAAAACAAACCGCAACCTCTGAAAAAA
>NW_022999702.1:0-1022 GCF_900245975.1 Drosophila guanche | reverse complement strand
CACACAGAGTTTGGATCCATTTTATAGCAGAATCAATCAACTTTTCTGATAATCAAAGTGTTTTGCAACCAGATCTTACATACTTAAGTTATGTGAAAAAACAAACCGCAACCTCTGAAAAAACCTTAAACTTAAAATACCTGCCTTAATAAGTTCTTAAAAAAAAAGTTCTGCCATAGAAAATAAACCTGAGTTTTCAAAGTCAAAATTTCGTACAAAATATATCACAAAAATCAACATTTTTGCATTTCAAAGCTTTACTTAGACGGTAGGCCAAAACCACACAGAGTTTGGATCCATTTTATGACAGAATCAATCAACTTTTCAGATAATCAAAGTTTTTTACAACCACATCTAAGATACTTAAGTTATGTGAAAAAACAAACCGCAACCTCTAAAAAAACCGTAAACTTAAAATTACTTCCTTAATAAGTTCTTAAAAAACAAGTTCTGCCATAGAAAATAAACCTGAGTTTTCAAAGTCAAAATTTCGTACAAAATACATCACAAAAATCAACATTTTTGCATTTCAAAGCTTTACTTAGACGGTAGGCCAAAACCACACAGAGTTTGGATCCGTTTTATAGCAGAATCAATCAACTTTTCTGATAATCAAAGTTTTTTGTAACCAGATCTTAGATACTTAAGTTATGTGAAAAAACAAACCGCAACCTCTGAAAAAACCTTAAACTAAAAATTACATCCTTAATAAGTTCCTAAAAGAACAGGTTCTGCCATAGAAAATAAAACCGACTTTTCCCAAGTTTTTAAAGTCAAAATTTCGAAAGAAAAATCCCACAACAATCAACATTTTTGCATTTTAAAGCTTTACCCAGACGGTAGGCCAAAACCACACAGAGTTTGGATCCATTTTATAGCAGTATCAATCAACTTTTCAGATAATCAAAGTTTTTTGCAACCACATCTAAGATACTTAAGTTATGTGAAAAAACAAACCGCAACCTCTGAAAAAACCTTAAACTTAAAATTACTTCCTTAATAAGTTCTTAAAAAACAAGTTC
>NW_022999701.1:0-1022 GCF_900245975.1 Drosophila guanche | reverse complement strand
CAACCTCTAAAAAAACCTTAAACTAAAAATTATTTCCTTAATAAGTTCTTAAAAAAAAAGTTCTGCCATAGAAAATAAACCCGACTTTTTTTGAGTTTTTAAAGTAAAAATTTCGAAAACAAAAAATCTCACAACAATAAGCATTTTTGCATTTTAAAGCTTAACCGCGACGGTAGGCCAAAACCACAAAGAGTTTGGATCCATTTTATAGCAGTATTTATAGACTTTTCAGATAATCAAAGTTTTTTGCAACCAGATGTAAGATACTTAAGTTATGTGAAAAAACAAACCGCAACCTTTTAAAATCCCTTAAACTAAAAATGACATCTTTAATATGTTCCTAAAAAAAGTTCTGCCATAGAAAATAAAACCTAATTTACCTAGTTTACCCAGAGGGTAGGCCAAAACCACACAGAGTTTGGATCCATTTTATAGCAGTGTTAATAAACTTTTCAGATAATCAAAGTTTATTGCAACCAGATCTAAGATACTTAAGCTATGTGAAAAAACAAACCGCAATCTCTGAAAAAACCTTAAACAAAAAAGTACAAACTTTGAAAATTCTTAAAAGAAAAGTTCTGCCATAGAAAATAAACCCGACTATTCCCGAATTTGTAAAGTCAAAATGTCGTGAAAAATACCTCACTAAAATCAACATTTTTGCATTTCAAAGCTTTACCCAGACGGTAGGCCAAAACCACACAGAGTTTGGATCCATATTATAGCAGTATCAATCAACTTTTCAGATAATCAAAGTTTTTTACAACCAAAATTAAGATACTTAAGTTATGTGAAAAAACAAACCACAACCCCTAAAAAAACCTTAAACTAAAAATTACATCTTTAATAAGTTCCTAAAAAAAAGTTCTGCCATAGAAAATAAACCCGACTGTTCCCGAGTTTTTAAAGTCAATATTTCGACAATAAAAATCTAACAACAATCAACATTTTTGCATTTCAAAGCTTTTCCCAGACGGTAGACCAAAACCACAAAGAGTTTGGATCCATTTTATAGCAGTATC
>NW_022999700.1:0-1022 GCF_900245975.1 Drosophila guanche | reverse complement strand
TTTTAAAGTAAAAATTTCGAAAACAAAATATCTCACAACAATCAACAATTTTGCATTACAAAGGTTTACCCAGACGGTAGGCCAAAACCACACAGAGTTTGGATCCATTTTATAGCAGTATCAATCAACTTTTCAGATAATCAAAGTTTTTTACAACCAAAATTAGGATACTTAAGTTATGTGAAAAAACAAAACGCAATCTCTGAAAAAACCTTAAACTAAAAATTACAAAATTGCTAGTTCTTAAAAAACAAGATCTGCCATAGAAAATAAAAGCGACTTTTCCCGAGCTTTTAAAGTAAAAATTTCGAAAACACAAAATCTCACAACAATCAACGTTTTTGCATTTCAAAGCTTTTCCGAGACGGTAGGTCAAAACCGCAAACAGTTTGGATCCATTTTATAGCAGTATCAATCAACTTTTCAGATAATCAAAGTTTTTTACAACCACAATTAAGATACTTAAGTTATGTGAAAAAACAAGCCGCAACCTCTGAAAAAACCTTAAACTAAAAATTACAAAATTGCTAGTTCTTAAATAACAAGATCTGCCATAGAAAATAACAGCGACTTTTCCTTGAGCTTTTAAAGTACAAATTTCGAAAAAAAAAAAATCTCACAACAATCAACAATTTTGCATTACAAAGCTTTACCCAGACGGTAGGCCAAAACCACACAGAGTTTGGATCCATGTTATAGAAGTATTAATCAACTTTTCAGATAATCAAAGTTTTGTACAACCAAAATAAAGATACTTAAGTTATGTGAAAAACAAACCGCAACCTCAGAAAAAACCTTAAACTTAAAATTACTTCCTTAATAAGTTCTTAAAAAACAAGTTCTGCCATAGAAAATAAACCCGACTTTTCCCGAGTTTTTAAAGTCAAAATTTGGAAAAAAAATCTCACAACAATCAACGTTTTTGCATTTCAAAGCTTTACCGAGACGGTAGGTCAAAACCGCAAACAGTTTGGATCCATTTTATAGCAGTATCAATCAACTTTTCAGATAATCAAAGTTTT
>NW_022999699.1:0-1022 GCF_900245975.1 Drosophila guanche | reverse complement strand
AAATAAACCCGACTCTTCCCGAATTTTTAAAGTCAACATTTCGTAAAAAATACCTCACAGAAATCAACATTTTTGCATTTCAAAGCTTTACCCAGACGGTAGGACAAACCACACACAGTTTGGATCCACTTCATAGCAGCATCAATCAACTTTTCAGATATTAAAAGTTCTTTACAACCAGATCTAAGATACTTAAGTTCTGTCAAAAAACAAACCGCTACATCTAAAAAAACCTTAAACAAGAAAGTACAAACTTTGAAAATTCTGAAAAAACAAGGTCTGACGTAGCAAATAAACCCGACTCTTTCCGAATTTTTAAAGTCAAAATTTCGTACAAAATACCTTACAAAAATCAACATTTTTGCATTTCAAAGCTTTACCCAGACGGTAGGCCAAAACTACACAGAGTTTGGATCCATTTTATAGCAGTATCAATCAACTTTTCAGATAATCAAAGTTTTTTACAACCAAAATTAAGATACATAAATTATGTGAAAAAACAAACCGCAACCTCTGAAAAAACCTTAAACTAAAAATAACATCCTTAATAAGTTCTTAAAAAACAAGTTCTGCCAAAGAAAATAAACCCGGGAAAACCCGAGTTTTTAAAGTCAAAATTTCGAAAAAAAAATCTCACAACAATCAACATTTTTGCATTTCAAAGCTTTACCCAGACGGTAGGACAAAACCACACACAGTTTGGATCCACTTCATAGCAGCATCAATCAATTTTTCAGATATTAAAAGTTCTTTACAACCAGATCTTCAACCGCTTCATCTAAAAAAACCTTAAACAAAAAAGCACAAACTTTGAAAATTCTGAAAAAAACAAGGTCTGCCGTAGCAAATAAACCCGACTCTTTCCGAATTTTTAAAGTCAAAATTTCGTACAAAATACCTCACAAAAATCAACATGTTTGCTTTTCAAAGCTTTACCCAGACGGTAGGACAAAACCACACACAGTTTGGATCCACTTCATAGCAGCATCAATCAACTTTTCAGATATTAAAAGTTCTTTACA
>NW_022999698.1:0-1022 GCF_900245975.1 Drosophila guanche | reverse complement strand
ACCTTAAACTAAAAATTACAACCTAAATAAGTTCCTAAAAAACAAGTTCTGCCATAGAAAATAAACCCGACTTTTCCCGAGTTTTTAAAGTAAAAATATCGAAAAAAAAATCTCACATCAATCAACATTTTTGCATTTCAAAGCTTTACCCAGACGGTAGGGCAAAACCACACAGAGTTTGGATCCATTTTATAGCAGAATCAATCAACTTTTCTGATAGTCAAAGTTTTTTTGCAACCAGATCTTAGATACTTAAGTTATGTGAAAAAACAAACCGCAACCTCTGAAAAAACCTTAAACTAAAAATTACAAAATTGTTAGTTCTTAAAAAACTAGTTCTGCCATAGAAAATAAACCCGACTTTTCCCGAGTTTTTAAAGTCAAAATTTCAAAAACAAAAAATCTCACAACAATCCACATTTTTGCATTTCAAAGCTTTACCCAGACGGTAGGCCAAAACCACACACAGTTTGGATCCATTTTATAGCAGTATCAATCAACTTTTCAGATAATCAAAGTTTTTTACAACCAAAATTAAGATACTTAAGTTATGTGAAAAACCAAACCGCAACCTCTGAAAAAACCTTAAACTTAAAATAACTTTCTTAATAAGTTCTTAAAAAACAAGTTCTGCCATAGAAAATAAACCCGAGTTTTCAAAGTCAAAATTTCGTACAAAATACATCACAAAAATCAACATTTTTGCATTTCAAAGCTCTACCCAGAAGGTAGACCAAACCCGCAAAGAGTTTGGATCCATTTTATGGCAGAATCAATCAACTTTTCAGATAATCAAAGTTTTTTGCAACCAGATCTAAGATAGTTAAGTTATGTAAAAAAACAAACCGCAACCTCTGAAAAAACCTTAAACTAAAAATTACAACCTAAATAAGTTCCTAAAAAACAAGTTCTGCCATAGAAAATAAACCCGACTTTTCCCGAGTTTTTAAAGTAAAAATATCGAAAAAAAAAATCTCACATCAATCAACATTTTTGCATTTCAAAGCTTAACCCAGACGGTA
>NW_022999697.1:0-1022 GCF_900245975.1 Drosophila guanche | reverse complement strand
CATAGAAAATAAAACCAACTTTTCCCGAGTTTTTAAAGTCAAAATTTCGAAGAAAAAAAATCTCACAACAATCCACATTTTTGCATTTCAAAGCTTTTCGAGACGGTAGGTCAAAACCACTCAGAGTTTGGATCCATTTTATAGCAGTATCAATCAACTTTTCAGATAATCAAAGTTTTTTACAACCACAGTTAAAATACTTAAGTTATGTGAAAAAACAAACAGAAACCTCTGAAAAAACCTTAAACTAAAAATAACAAAATTGCTAGTTCTTAAAAAACAAGTTCTGCCATAGAAAATAAAACCGACTTTTCCCGAGTTTTTAAAGTCAAAATATCGAAAAAAAAAAATCTCACAACAATCAACATTTTTTCATTTCAAAGCTTTTCCGAGACCGTAGGCCAAAACCACGAAAAGTTTGGATCCATTTAATAGCAGTATCAATCAACTTTTCAGATAATCAAGGGTTTTTACAACCAAAATTAAGATATTTAAGTTATGTGAAAAAACAAACCACAACCTCTGAAAAAACCTTAAACTAAAAATTACAAAACTACTAGTTCTTAAAACACAAGTTCTGCCATAGAAAATAAAACCGACTTTTCCCGAGTTTTTAAAGTCAAAATTTCGAAAAAAAAAATCTCACAACAATCAACATTTTTGCATTTCAAAGCTTTTCCGAGACGGTAGGCCAAAACCACAAAAAGTTTGGATCCATTTAATAGCAGTATCAATAAACTTTTCAGATAATCAAGGGTTTTTACAACCAAAATTAAGATACTTAAGTTATGTGAAAAAACAAACCACAACCTCTGAAAAAACCTTAAACTAAAAATTACAAAATTGCTAGTTCTTAAAAAACAAGTTCTGCCATAGAAAATAAAACCAACTTTTCCCGAGTTTTTAAAGTCAAAATTTCGAAGAAAAAAAATCTCACAACAATCCACATTTTTGCATTTCAAAGCTTTTCGAGACGGTAGGTCAAAACCACTCAGAGTTTGGATCCATTTTATAGCAGTATC
>NW_022999696.1:0-1022 GCF_900245975.1 Drosophila guanche | reverse complement strand
ACGGTAGGCCAAAACCACACAGAGTTTGGATCCATTTTATAGCAGAATCAATCAACTTTTCTAATAGTCAAAGTTTTTTTGCAACTAGATCTTAGATACTTAAGTTATGTGAAAAAACAAACCGCAACCTCTGAAAAAAACCTTAAACTAAAAATTACAAAATTGCTAGTTCTTAAAAAACAAGTTCTGGCGTAGAAAATAAAACCGACTTCTCCCGAGTTTTTAAAGTAAAAATTTCGAAAAAAAAATCTTACAACAATCCACATTTTTGCATTTCAAAGCTTTTCCAAGACGGTAGGCCAAAATCACACAGAGTTTGGATCCATTTTATAGCAGTATCAATCAACTTTTCAGATAATCAAAGTTTTTTGCAACCAGATCTAAGATACTTAAGTTATGTAAAAAAACAAACCGCAACCTCTAAAAAAACCTTAAACAAAAAATTATAACCTTATTAAGTTCCTAAAAAACAAGTTCTGCCATAGAAAATAAACCCGACTTTTCCCAAGTTTTTAAAGTAAAAATATTGAAAAAAAAAAATCTCACATCAATCAACATTTTTGCATTTCAAAGCTTAACCCAGACGGTAGGCCAAAACCACACAGAGTTTGGATCCATTTTATAGCAGTAGCAATCAACTTTTCAGATAATCAAAGTTTTTTACAACCAAAATTAATATACTTAAGTTATGAGAAAAAGCAAACCGCAACCTCTGAAAAAACCTTAAACTAAAAATTCTGCCATAGAAAATAAACCCGACTTTTCCCGAGTTTTTAAAGTCAAAATTTGTAAAAAAAAAAAATCTCACAACAATCAACATTTGTGCATTTTAAAGCTTAACCCAGACGGTAGGCCAAAACCACACGGAGTTTGGATCCATTTTATAGCAGTAGCAATCAACTTTTCAGATAATCAAAGTTTTTTACAACCAAAATTAAGATACTTAAGTTATGTGAAAAAACAAAGCGCAACCTCTGAAAAAACCTTAAACTTAAAATTACTTACTTACCTAGTTCTTAAAA
>NW_022999695.1:0-1022 GCF_900245975.1 Drosophila guanche | reverse complement strand
TTTGTTTTCGAAATTTTTACTTTAAAACCTCGGGAAAAGTCGGGTTTATTTTCTATGGTAGAACTTGTTTTTTAAGAACTTATTAAGGAAGTAACCTTTAGTTTAAGGTTTTTTCAGAGGTTGCGGTTTGTTTTTTCACATAACTTAAGTATCTTAGATCTGATTGCAAAAAACTTTTATTATCTGAAAAAATGATTGATTCTGCTATAAAATGAATCCAAACTCTGTGTGGTTTTGGCCTACCGTCTGGGTAAAGCTTTGAAATGCAAAAATTTTGGTTTTTTGTGAGGTATTTTTTACGTATTTTTGACTTTAAAAACTTGGGTTTATTTTCTATGGCAGAACTTGTTTTTTAAGAACTTATTAGGGAAGTTATTTTAAGCTTAAGGTTTTTTCAGAGGTTGCGCTATGTTTTTTCACATAACTTAAGTATCTTAATTTTGGTTGTAAAAAGCTTTGATTATCTGAAAAGTTGATTGATACTGCTATAAAATGGTCCAAACTGTTTGTTGTTTTGGCCTACCGTCTGGGTAAAGCTTTGAAATGCAAAAATGTTGATTGATGTGAGATTTTTTTTTTAGATATTTTTACTTTAAAAACTCGGGAAAAGTCGGGTTTATTTTCTATGGCAGAACTTGTTTTTTAGGAACTTATTAAGGATGTAATTTTTAGTTTAAGGTTTTTTCAGAGGTTGCGGTTTGTTTTTTCACATAACTTAAGTATCTTAGATCTGGTTGCAGAAAATTTTGATTATCTGAAAAGTTGATTGATACTGCTATAAAATGGATCCAAACTGTTTGTGGTTTTGGCCTATCATCTCGGAAAAGCTTTGAAATGCAAAAATGTTGATTGTTGTGAGATTTTTTGTTTTCGAAATTTTTACTTTAAAAACTCGGGAAAAGTCGGGTTTATTTTCTATGGCAGAACTTGTTTTTTAAGAATTTATTAAGGAAGCAATTTTTAGTATAAGGTTTTTTCAGAGGTTGCGGTTTGTTTTTTTCACATATCTTAAGTATCTTAAT
>NW_022999694.1:0-1023 GCF_900245975.1 Drosophila guanche | reverse complement strand
AAAGTGGGACACACGTGTCAAAAATTGTGTCAAGTACATTATAAAAAATGTTTGTGCCTTCAATGACGTCACTGCACAAGTACAGAGCGGACCAATCAAAATTTCGAATTAAGTTATTGAGCTTCGTAAACTCGGCTTTACGAAAGCAGCGGACGCGTTCAGATAGCCTACCCGCACGATCCGCTACAGTAGGTCCAATATCTATCGACACTTCGAAAGTAGGATGATAGCAGTCTTCAGGTATAGTGAGCTAGTTCTTAAAAAACAAGTTCTGCCATAGAAAATAAAACCGACTTTTCCCGAGTTTTTAAAGTCAAAATTTCGAGAAAAAAAAATCTCACAAAAATCAACATTTTTGCATTTCAAAGCTTTTCCGAGACGGTAGGCCAAAACCACAAAAAGTTTGGATCCATTTAATAGCAGTATCAATCAACTTTTCAAAAAATCAAAGTTTTTTACAACCACAGTTAAGATACTTAAGTTATGTGAAAAAACAAACCACAACCTCTGAAAAAACCTTAAACTAAAAATTTAAAAATTACTAGTTCTTAAAAAACAAGTTCTGCCATAGAAAATAAAACCGACTTTTCCCGAGTTTTTAAAGTCAAAATTTCGAAAAAAAAAAAATCTCACAACAATCAATATTTTTGCATTTCAAAGCTTTTCCGAGACCGTAGGCCAAAACCACAAACAGTTTGGATCCATTTAATAGCAGTATCAATCAACTTTTCAGATAATCAAAGTTTTTTACATCCAAAATTAAGATACTTAAGTTATGTGAAAAAACGAACCGCAACCTCTGAAAAAACCTTAAACTAAAAATAACAAAATTGCTAGTTCTTAAAAAACAAGTTCTGCCATAGAAAATAAAACCAACTTTTCCCAAGTTTTTAAAGTCAAAATTTCGAAAAAAAAAAAATCTCACAACAATCCACATTTTTGCATTTCAAAGCTTTTCCGAGACGGTAGGCCAAAACCACACAGAGTTTGGATCCACTTTATAGCAGTATCAATCAACTTTTC
>NW_022999693.1:0-1023 GCF_900245975.1 Drosophila guanche | reverse complement strand
CACCTGGAGAACGTCCTACGCAAGTCAGACCTGAAGACAATCTCCGACCTGAGGGAGAGTTCTATACTCCGGAGAAACCAGGATTCAGACCCGCTGAGAGACCTGTCCAGAAGAAGCCAGAGGATAATCTGAAACCCGAGGGAGATTTCTACAGTCCCGAAAAGCAGAAGTATACACCTGGAGAACGCCCTACGCAAGTCAGACCTGAAGACAATCTCCGACCTGAGGGAGAGTTCTATACTCCGGAGAAACCAGGATTCAGACCCGCTGAGAGACCTGTCCAGAAGAAACCAGAGGATAATCTGAAACCCGAGGGAGATTTCTACAGTCCCGAAAAGCAGAAGTATACACCCGGAGAACGCCCTACGCAAGTCAGACCTGAAGACAATCTCCGACCTGAGGGAGAGTTCTATACTCCGGAGAAACCAGGATTTAGACCCGCTGAGAGGCCTGTCCAGAAGAAGCCTGAGGATAATCTGAAAACCGAGGGAGATTTCTACAGTCCGGAGAAACCGAAGTACAGGCCAGGAGAACGTCCATCCCAAGTCAGACCTGAAGACAATCTCCGACCAGAGGGAGAGTTCTATGCTCCGGAGAAACCAGGATTCAGACCCGCTGAGAGGCCTGTGCAGAAGAAACCCGTGGACAATCTAAAGCCCGAGGGAGAGTTCACGAAGCCTGAGAAACAGGTTTACAAACCTGCTGATAAGAATGAAAGGATCATTCGTAAGGACAACCTACGTACCGAAGGCGAAATGACGTTCGTGGAGAAGCAGGAGTATCAATACGTGGTCCGTCCTGATCAAGTCAGACCCACGGATAATCTGAAACCCGAGGGAGATTTCTACAGTCCCGAAAAGCAGAAGTATACACCTGGAGAACGTCCTACGCAAGTCAGACCTGAAGACAATCTCCGACCTGAGGGAGAGTTCTATACTCCGGAGAAACCAGGATTCAGACCCGCTGAGAGACCTGTCCAGAAGAAGCCAGAGGATAATCTGAAACCCGAGGGAGATTTCTACA
>NW_022999692.1:0-1023 GCF_900245975.1 Drosophila guanche | reverse complement strand
CAACCTCTGAAAAAACCTTAAATTATCCGACCTTATCCCGAGTTTTTAAAGTAAAAATATCGAAAAGAAAAATCTCACATCAATCAACATTTTTGCATTTCAAAGCTTTTCCGAGACGGTAGGCCAAAACCACGCAGAGTTTGGATCCATTTTCTAGCAGTATCAATCAACTTTTCAGATAATCAAAGTTTTTTACAACCAAAATTAAGATACTTAAGTTATGTGAAAATACAAACCGCAACCTCTGAAAAAACCTTAAACTAAAAATTACATCCTTAATAAGTTCCTAGAAAAACAGGTTCTGCCATAGAAAATAAATCCGACTTTTCCCAAGTTTTTAAAGTCAAAATTTCGAAAAAAAAATCTCACAACAATCAACATTTTTGCATTTTAAAGCTTTTCCCAGACGGAAGGCCAAAACCACACAGAGTTTGGATCCATTTTACAGCAGTATTAATCAACTTTTCAGATAATCAAAGTTTTTTGCAACCAGATGTAAGATACTTAAGTTATGTGAAAAAACAAACCGCAACCTCTGAAAAAACCTCAAACTAAAAATTACAAAATGTCTAGTTCCTAAAAAACAAGTTCTGCCATAGAAAATAAACCCGACTTTTTCCGAGTTCTTAAAGTCAAAATTTCGAAAAAAAAATCTCACAACAATCCACATTTTTGCATTTCAAAGCATTTCCGAGACGGTAGCCCAAAATCACACAGAGTTTGGCACATTTTATAGCAGTATCAATCAACTTTTCGGATAATCAAAGTTTTCTGCATCCAGATCTAAGATACTTAAGTTATGTGAAAAAACAAACCGAAACCTCTGAAAAAACATTAAACCTCAAATTACTTCCTTAATAAGTTCTTAAAAAACAAGTTCTGCCATAGAAAATAAACCCGAGTTTTTAAAGTAAAAATTTCGAAAACAAAAAATCTCACAACAATCAACATTTTTGCATTTCAAAGCTTTTCCGAGATGGTAGGATAAAACCACAAACAGTTTGGATCCATTTTATAGCAGTA
>NW_022999691.1:0-1023 GCF_900245975.1 Drosophila guanche | reverse complement strand
TTTAAAGTTTTTTCAGAGGTTGCGGTTCGTTTTTTCACATAACTTAAGTATCTTAATTTTGGATGTAAAAAACTTTGATTATCTGAAAAGTTGATTGATACTGCTATTAAATGGATCTAAACTGTTTGTGGTTTTGGCCTACGGTCTCGGAAAAGCTTTGAAATGCAAAAATGTTGATTGTTGTGAGATTTTTTTTTTTGGAAATTTTGACTTTAAAAACTTGGGAAAAGTTGGTTTTATTTTCTTTGAAATGCAAAAATGTTGATTGTTGTGAGATTTTTTTTTTTGGAAATTTTGACTTTAAAAACTCGGGAAAAGTTGGTTTTATTTTCTATGGCAGAGCTTGTTTTTTAAGAACTAGCAATTTTGTAATTTATAGTTTAAGGTTTTTTCAGAGGTTGTGGTTTGTTTTTTCACATAACTTAAGTATCTTAATTTTGGTTGTAAAAACCCTTGATTATCTGAAAAGTTGATTGATACTGCTATTAAATGGATCCAAACTCTGAGTGGTTTTGGCCTACCGTCTCGAAAAGATTTGAAATGCAAAAATGTTGATTGTTGTGAGATTTTTTTTTTTTCGAAATTTTGACTTTAAAAACTCGGGAAAAGTTGGTTTTATTTTCTATGGCAGAACTTGTTTTTTAAGAACTAGCAATTTTTTAATTTATAGTTTAAGGTTTTTTCAGAGGTTGCGGTTTGTTTTTTCACATAACTTAAGTATCTTAATTTTGGTTGTACAAATCTTTGATTATCTGAAAAGTTGATTGATACTGCTATAAAATGGATCCAAACTCTGTATGGGTTTGGCCTACCGTCTGGGTACTGCTTTGAAATGCAAAAATGTTGATTTTTGTGAGGTATTTTTTACGAATTTTTGACTTTAAAAACTCTGGAAAAGTCGGGTTTATTTTCTATGCCAGAACTTGTTTTTTAAGAATTTATTAAGGAAGTTATTTTAAGTTTAAAGTTTTTTCAAAGGTTGCGGTTGGTTTTTTCACATAACTTAAGTATCTTAGATCTGGT
>NW_022999690.1:0-1023 GCF_900245975.1 Drosophila guanche | reverse complement strand
AACTTTTCAGATAATCAAGGGTTTTTACAACCACAATTAAGATACTTAAGTTATGTGAAAAAACAAACCACAACCTCTGAAAAAACCTTAAACTAAAAATTACAAAATTGCTAGTTCTTAAAAAACAAGTTCTGCCATAGAAAATAAACCCGACTTTTCCAGAGATTTTAAAGTCAAAATGTCGTAAAAAATACCTCACAAAAATCAACATGTTTGCATTTCAAAGCTTTTCCGAGACGGTAGGCCAAAACCACACAGAGTTTGGATCCATTTTATAGCAGTATCAATCAACTTTTCAGATAATCAAAGTTTTTTACAACCACAATTAAGATACTTAAGTTATGTGAAAAAACAAACCGAAACCTCTGAAAAAACCTTAAACTAAAAATTACAAAATTGCTAGTTCTTAAAAAACAATTTCTGCCATAGAAAATAAAACCGACTTTTCCCGAGTTTTTAAAGTCAAAATTTCGAAGAAAAAAAATCTCACAACAATCAACATTTTTTCATTTCAAAGCTTTTCCGAAACCGTAGGCCAAAACCACAAACAGTTTGAATCCATTTTATAGCAGTATCAATCAACTTTTCAGATAATCAAAGTTTTTTACAACCAAAATTAAGATACTTAAGTTATGTGAAAAAACAACCACAACCTCTGAAAAAACATTAAACGAAAAGTAACAAAATTGCTAGTTCTTAAAAAACAAGATCTGCCATAGAAAATAAAACCAACTTTTCCCGAGTTTTTAAAGTCAAAATTTCGAAAAAAAAAAATCTCACAACAATCCACATTTTTGCATTTCAAAGCTTTTCGAGACGGTAGGCCAAAACCACAAAAAGTTTGGATCCATTTAATAGCAGTATCAATCAACTTTTCAGATAATCAAAGTTTTTTACATCCAAAATTAAGATACTTAAGTTATGTGAAAAAACGAACCGCAACCTCTGAAAAAACCTTAAACTAAAAATTACAAAATTGCTAGTTCTTAAAAAACAAGTTCTGCCATAGAAAATAAAACCAAC
>NW_022999689.1:0-1023 GCF_900245975.1 Drosophila guanche | reverse complement strand
TCTGGGTAAATCTTTGAAATGCAAAAATCTTGATTGTTGTGAGATTTTTTGTTTTCGAAATATTTATTTTAAAAACTCGGGGAAAGTCGGGTTTATTTTCTATGGCAGAACTTGTTTTTTAAGAACTTATTAAGGAAGTAACTTTTAGTTTAAGGTTTTTTCAGAGGTTGCGGTTTCTTTTTTCATATAATTTAAGTATCTTAATTTTGGTTGCAAAAAACTTTGATTATCTGAAAAGTTGATTGATCCTGCTATAATATGGCTCCAAACTCTGTGTGGTTTTGGCCTAACGTCTGGGTAAAGCTTTGAAATGCAAAAATGTGGATTGTTGTGAGATTCTTTCAGTTTAAGTATCTTAATTTTGGTTGTAAGAAACTTTGATTATCTGAAAAGTTGATTGATTCTGCTATAAAATGGATCCAAACTCTGTGTGGTTTTGGCCTACCGTCTGGGTAAATCTTTGAAATGCAAAAATCTTGATTGTTGTGAGATTTTTTGTTTTCGAAATTTTTACTTTAAAAACTCGGGAAAAGTCGGGTTTATTTTCTATGGCAGAACTTGTTTTTTAAGAACTTATTAAGGAAGCAATTTTTAGTTTAAGGTTTTTTTAGAGGTTGCGGTTTGTTTTTTCACATATCTTAAGTATCTTAATTATGATTGTAAAAAACTTTGATTATCTGAATAGTTGATTGATACTGCTATAAAATGGATCCAAACTCTTTGTGGTTTTGGCCTACCGTCTCGGAAAAGCTTTGAAATGCAAAAATGTGGATTGTTGTGAGATTCTTTCAGTTTAAGTATCTTAATTTTGGCTGTAAAAAACTTTGATTATCTGAAAAGTTGATTGATTCTGCTATAAAATGGATCCAAACTCTGTGTGGTTTTGGCCTACCGTCTGGGTAATGCTTTGAAATGCAAAAATGTTGATTGTTGTGAGATTTTTTGTTTTCGAAATTTTTACTTTAAAAACTCGGGAAAAGTCGGGTTTATTTTCTATGGCAGAACTTGTTTTTTAAGAACTTA
>NW_022999688.1:0-1023 GCF_900245975.1 Drosophila guanche | reverse complement strand
TGAAAATTCTGAAAAGAAAAGTTCTGCCATAGAAAATAAACCCTAATGTTCCCGAGTTTTTAAAGTTAATATTTCGACAATAAAAATCTCACAACAACCAACATTTTTGCATTTCAAAGCTTTACCCAGACGGTAGGAAAAAACCACACACAGTTTGGATCAATTTTTTAGCAGTATCAATCAGCTTTTGGATAATCAAAGTTTTTTGCAACCAGATCTAAGATACTTAGGTTATGTGAAAAAACAGACCGCAACCTCTGAAAAAGCCTTAAATTAAAAATGACATCTTTAATAAGTTCCTAAAAAAAGTTCTGCCATAGAAAATAAACCCCACTGTTCCCGAGTTTTTAAAGTCAATATTTCGACAATAAAAATCTCACAACAACCAACATTTTTGCATTTCAAAGCTTTACCCAGACGGTAGGCCAAAACCACACACAGTTTGAATCAATTTTCTAGCAGTATCAATCAACTTTTCAGATAATCAAAGTTTTTTGCAACCAGATCTAAGATACTTAAGTTATGAGAAAAAACAAACCGCTACTTCTAAAAAAACCTTAAACTAAAAATTACATCTTTAATAAGTTCCTAAAAAAAAGTTCTGCCGTAGAAAAATAACCCTAATGTTCCCGAGTTTTTAAATTCAATATTTCGACAATAAAAATCTCACAACAACCAACATTTTTGCATTTCAAAGCTTTATCCAGGCGGTAGGCCAAAACCACAAAGAGTTTGGATCCATTTTATAGCCGTATCAATAAACTTTTCAGATAATCAAAGTTTTTTGCAACCAGATCTAAGATACTTAAGTTATGTGAAAAAAAAAACCGAAACATCTGAAAAAACCTTAAACAAAAAAAGTACAAACCTTGAAAGCTCTTAAAAAAAGTTCTGCAAAAGAAAATAAACCCTAATGTTCCCGAGTTATTAAAGTCAATATTTCGACAATAAAAATCTCAGAACAACCAACATTTTTGCATTTCAAAGCTTTACCCAGGCGGTAGGCCAAAACCACACACAGTT
>NW_022999687.1:0-1024 GCF_900245975.1 Drosophila guanche | reverse complement strand
TTTTTTTTTCATAACTTAAGTATCTTAGATCTGGTTGCAAAAAAACTTTGATTATCTGAAAAGTTGATTGATACTGCTATTAAATGGATCCAAACTGTTTGTGGTTTTGGCCTACGGTCTCGGAAAAGCTTTGAAATGCAAAAATGTTGATTGTTGTGAGATTTTTTTTTTCTTCGAAATTTTGACTTTAAAAACTCTGGAAAAGTTGGTTTTATTTTCTATGGCAGAACTTGTTTTTTAAGAACTAGCAATTTTGTAATTTTTAGTTTAAGGTTTTTTCAGAGGTTGCGGTTCGTTTTTTCACATAACTGAAGTATCTAAATTTTGGATGTAAGAAACTTTGATTATCTGAAAAGTTGATTGATACTGCTATTAAATGGATCCAAACTCTGTGTGGTTTTGGCCTACCGTCTCGGAAAAGCTTTGAAATGCAAAAATGTGGATTGTTGTGAGATTTTTTTTTCTTCGAAATTTTGACTTTAAAAACTCGGGAAAAGTTGGTTTTATTTTCTATGGCAGAACTTGTTTTTTAAGAACTAGCAATTTTGTAATTTTTAGTTCAAGGTTTTTTCAGAGGTTGCGGTTCGTTTTTTCACATAACTTAAGTATCTTAATTTTGGTTGTAAAAACCCTTGATTATCTGAAAAGTTGATTGATACTGCTATTAAATGGATCCAAACTTTTTGTGGTTTTAGCCTACCGTCTCGGAAAAGCTTTGAAATGCAAAAATGTTGATTTTTGTGAGATATTTTTTTTCTCGAAATTTTGCCTTTAAAAACTCGGGAAAAGTCGGTTTTATTTTCTATGGCAGAACTTGTTTTTTAAGAACTTGTAATTTTGTAATTTTTAGGTTAAGGTTCTTTCAGAGGTTGTGGTTTGTTTTTTTACATAACTTAAGTATCTTAATTTTGGTTGTAAAAAACTTTGATTATCTGAAAAGGTGATTGATACTGCTATAAAATGGATCCAAACTCTGAGTGATTTTGGCCTACCGTCTCGAAAAGCTTTGAAATGCAAAAATGTG
>NW_022999686.1:0-1024 GCF_900245975.1 Drosophila guanche | reverse complement strand
CTATTAAATGGATCCAAACTGTTTGTGGTTTTGGCCCACCGTCTCGGAAAAGCTTTGAAATGCAAAAATGTTGATTGATGTGAGATTTTTTTTTTCGAAGTTTTTACTTTAAAATTTGGGAAAAGTCGGTTTTATTTTCTATGGCAGAACTTGTTTTTTAAGAACTAGTAACTTTGTAATTTTTAGTTTAAGGTTTTTTAAGAGGTTGTGGTTTGTTTTTTTACATAACTTAAGTGTCTTAATTTTGGTTGTAAAAAACTTTGATTATCTGAAAAGTTGATTGAAACTGCTATAAAGTGGATCCAAACTCTGTGTGGTTTTGGCCTACCGTCTCGGAAAAGCTTTGAAATGCAAAAATGTTGATTGTTGTGAGATTTTTTTTTTCGAAATTTTGACTTTAAAAACTCGGGAAAAGTTGGTTTTATTTTCTATGGCAGAACTTGTTTTTTAAGAACTAGCAATTTTGAAATTTTTAGTTTAAGGTTTTCTCAGAGGTTGTGGTTTGTTTTTTCACATAACTTAAGTATCTTAATTTTGGTTGTAAAAACCCTTGATTATCTGAAAAGTTGATTGATACTGCTATTAAATGGATCCAAACTTTTTGTGGTTTTGGCCTACCGTCCCGGAAAAGCTTTGAAATGCAAAAATGTTGATTGTTGTGAGATTTTTTTTCGAAATTTTGACTTTAAAAACTCGGGAAAAGTCGCTTTTATTTTCTATGGCAGATCTTGTTTTTTAAGAACTAGCAATTTTGTAATTTTTAGTTTAAGGTTTTTTCAGAGGTTGTGGTTTGTTTTTTCACATAACTTAAGTATCTTAATTTTTGTTGTAAAAAACTTTGATTATCTGAAAAGTTGATTGATACTGCTATAAAATGGATCCAAACTGTGTGGTTTTGGCCTACCGTCTGGGTAAAGCTTTGAAATGCAAAAATGTTGATTGATGTTAGATTTTTTTTTTTTCGAAATTTTGATTTTGAGGTTGAGGTTTGTTTTTTTCACATAACCTAGTTATCTTAGATCTG
>NW_022999685.1:0-1024 GCF_900245975.1 Drosophila guanche | reverse complement strand
TCCAATCGGATCCCAATTTGGTGATCTGATAGATATGGCCATTCCCTACAGAATGGCGGTTTTAGTTTTCTTCTATCTATAAATTGTGGTGATCTGATAGATACGGCCATTTTCTACAGAATGGAGTTTTTAGTTTTCTTCTATCTTTAAAATTGTAGATTTGGGAGGTTTTCGCCCTTTTGCGGTGGCGGAATGGGGATGGGCACATTTTTTAAATACACTTGTAACAGTGTGAGCATAGTTGTATGGAGCTGGATGCAAAGTTTGGTAGCTCTAGCTTTTATAGTCGCTGAGATTCAGGTGCTCAACAAGACGGACGGACAGACGGAAGGACAGACGGACGGATAGACAGGGCTCAATCGACTCGGCTATTGATGGTGATCAAGAATATATACACTTTATGGGGTCGGAAACGATTCCTTCTGTGTGTTACATACATTAACTTTGTGTACAAATACAATATACCCTATTTAGGGCACATATTTTAAATACACTTGTAACAGTGTGAGCATACAGAAGTCTGGATGCAAATTTTGGTAGCTCTAGCTTTTATAGTCTCTGAGATTCAGGTGCTCAACAAGACGGACGGACAGACGGACGGACAGACGGACGGACAGACGGACAGACAGACATGGCTCAATCGACTCGGCTATTGATGGTGATCAAGAATATATTCACTTTATGGGGTCGGAAACGATTCCTTCTGTGTGTTACATACATTAACTTTGTGCACAAATACAATATACCCTATTTACTCTTCGACTACCGGGTATAAAACAAATATAAGTTGCGGGAGGGAGGGGGGGGGGGTGGTTAAAAGTCGGTAGAGGCAGAGGCCGAGTGAAGCAGAGTGTGAATGAGAGAATGTGAAAAGAACAACAAAAGCTGCAGGACAGTGTGGGTTTAGCCACTGCTAATTAATTTCTTCTTTCTGGCTATAATAATGATCCAATCGGATCCCAATTTATTGATCTGATAGATATGACCATTCCCTACAGAATGGCGTTTTTAGTTTTCTTCTATC
>NW_022999684.1:0-1025 GCF_900245975.1 Drosophila guanche | reverse complement strand
GCTTATATTTGTTTTATACCCGGTACTCGAAGAGTAAATAGGGTATATTGTATTTGTGCACAAAGTTAATGTATGTAACACACAGAAGGAATCGTTTACGACCCCATAAAGTGTATATATTCTTGATCACCATCAATAGCCGAGTCGATTGAGCCCTGTCTGTCTGTCCGTCTGTCCGTCCGTCTGTCCGTTCGTCTTGTTGAGCACCTGAATCTCAGAGACTATAAAAGTTAGAGCCACCAAATTTTGCATCCAGACTTCTGTATACTCACACTGTTACAAGTGTATTTAAAAAATGTGCCCCGCCCCTTCCGCCCCCGCAAAAGGGCGAAAACCTCCCAAATCTACAATTTTAAAGATAAAAGAAAACTAAAAACGCCATTCTGTAGGGAATGGCCATATCTATCAGATTACCAAATTGGGATCCGATTGGATCATTATTATAGCCAGAAAGAATAAATTAATTAGCAGTGGCTATGTAGCAGTGTATATATTCTTGATCACCATCAATAGCCGAGTCGATTGAGCCCTGTCTGTCTGTCCGTCTGTCCGTCCGTCTGTCCGTCCGTCTTGTTGAGCACCTGAATCTCAGAGACTATTAAAGCTATAGCCACCAAATGTTGCATCCAGACTTCTATAAATTAATTAGCAGTGGCTAAACCCACACTGTCCTGCAGCTTTTGTTGTTCTTTTCACATTCTCTCATTCACACTCTGCTTCACTCGGCCTCTGCCTCTGCCGTCCCTCTGCCTCTGTCGACTTTAAACCCCCCCCCCCCCCCCGCCACCCCCTCACGCAGCTTATATTTGTTTTATACCCGGTACTCGAAGAGTAAATAGGGTATATTGTATTTGTGCACAAAGTTAATGCATGTAACACACAGAAGGACTCGTTTCCGACCCCGTAAAGTGTATATATTCTTGATCACCATCAATAGCCGAGTCGATTGAGCCCTGTCTGTCCTTCCGTCTGTCCGTCCGTCTTGTTGAGCACCTGAATCTCAGAGACTATAAAAGTTAGAGCTA
>NW_022999683.1:0-1025 GCF_900245975.1 Drosophila guanche | reverse complement strand
CAATTTATTTATCTGATAGATATGACCATTCCCTACGGAATGGCGTTTTTAGTTTTCTTCTATCTTTAAAATTGTAGATTTTGGGAGGTTTTCGCTCTTTTGCGGGGGTGGAAGGGGGCGGGGCACATTTTTTAAATACACTTGTAACAGAGCATACAGAAGTCTGGATGCAAAATTTGGTAGGTCTAGCTTTTACAGTCTCTGAGATTCAGGTGCTCAACAAGACGGACGGACAGACGGAAGGACAGACAGACAGGGCTCAATCGACTCGGCTATTGATGGTGACCAAGAATATATACACTTTATGGGGTCGGAAACGATTCCTTCTGTGTGTTACATACATTAACTTTGTGCAAAAATACAATATACCCTATTTACTCTTCGAGTACCGGGTATAAAACAAATATAAGCTGTGAGGGTGGGGGGGTCCTTTAAAGTCGGCAGAGGCACAGGCCAAGTGAAGCAGAGTGTGAATGAGAGAATGTGAAAAGAACAACAAAAGCTGCAGGACAGTGTGGGTTTAGCCACTGCTAATTAATTTCTTCTTTCTGGCTATAATAATGATCCAATCGGATCCCAATTAATTTATCTGATAGATATGACCATTCCCTACAGAATGGCGTTTTTAGTTTTCTTCTATCTTTAAAATTGTAGATTTGGGAGGTTTTCGCCCTTTTGCGGTGGCGGAGGGGGTGGGGCACATTTTTTAAATACACTTGTAACAGTGTGAGCACACTGAAGTCTGGATGCAAAATTTGGTGGCTCTAGCTTTTATAGTCTCTGAGATTCAGGTGCTCAAAAAGACGGACGGACAGACGGACGGACAGACAGACAGGGCTCAATCGACTCGGCTATTGATGGTGATCAAGAATATATACACTTTATGGGGTCGGAAACGATTCCTTCTGTGTGTTACATACATTAACTTTGTGCACAAATACAATATACCCTATTTACTCTTCGAGTACCGGGTATAAAACAAATATAAGCTGTTTGGGTGGGGGGGGGGGGGGGGGGGGGGGGGG
>NW_022999682.1:0-1025 GCF_900245975.1 Drosophila guanche | reverse complement strand
GAAATATTGACTTTAAAAACTCGGGAAGAGTCGGGTTATTTTCTATGGCAGAACTTTATTTTTAGGAACTTATTAAAGATGTAATTTTTAATTTAAGGTTTATTTAGAAGTAGCGGTTTGTTTTTTCACATAACTTAAGTATCCTAGATCTGGTTGCAAAAAACTTTGATTATCTGAAAAGTTTATTGATACTGCTATAAAATGGATCCAAAGTCTATGTGGTTTTGGCCTACCGTCTAGTTAAAGCTTTGAAATGCAAAAATGTTGATTGTTGTGAGATTTTTATTGTCGAAATATTGACTTTAAAAACTCGGGAGCAGTGTGGTTTATTTTCTATGGCAGAATTTTTTTTAGGAACTTATTAAAGATGTAATTTTAAGTTTAAGGTTTTTTCACATAACTTAAGTATCTTAGATCTGGTTGCAAAAAAACTTTGATTATCTGAAAAGTTTATTGATACTGCTAAAAAATTGATCCAAACTGTGTGTGGTTTTGGCCTACCGTCTGGGTAAAGCTTTGAAATGCAAAAATGTTGGTTGTTGTGAGATTTTTATTGTCGAAATATTGACTTTAAAAACTCGGGAAGAGTCGGGTTATTTTCTATGGCAGAACTTTATTTTTAGGAACTTATTAAAGATGTAATTTTTAATTTAAGGTTTTTTTTGGAAGTAGCGGTTTGTTTTTTCACATAACTTAAGTATCTTAGATCTGGTTGCAAAAAACTTGGATTATCAGAAAAGTTTATTGATACTGCTATAAAATGGATCCAAACTCTGTGTGGTTTTGGCCTACCGTCTTTGAAATGCAAAAATGTTGATTGTTGTGAGATTTTTATTGTCGAAATATTGACTTTAAAAACTCGGGAACAGTCGGGTTTATTTTCTATGGCAGAACTTTTCTTTTATGAATTTTCAAAGTTTGTACTCTTTTTGTTTAAGGTTTTTTCAGAGGTTGCGGTTTGTTTTTTTCACATAACTTAAGTATCTTAGATCTGGTTGCAAAAAAATTTGATTATCTGAAAAGTT
>NW_022999681.1:0-1025 GCF_900245975.1 Drosophila guanche | reverse complement strand
CAACCTCTGAAAAAACCTTAAACTTAAAATTACTTCCTTAATAAGTTCTTAAAAAAACAAGTTCTGCCATAGAAAATAAACCCGAGTTTTTAAAGTAAAAAATTCGTACCAAATACCTCACAAAAATCAACATTTTTGCATTTCAAAGCTTTACCCTGACGGTAGGCCAAAACCACACAGAGTTTGGATCCATTTTATACCAGAATCAGTCAACTTTTCAGATAATCAAAGTTTATTTGCAACCAGATCTAAGATACTTAAGTTATGAAAAAAAAACAAACCGCAAATCTAAAAAAAACCTTAAACTAAAAATTACTTCCTTAATAAGTTCTTAAAAAAAAGTTCTGCCATAGAAAATAAACCCGACTTTTCCCGAGTTTTTAAAGTAAAAATTTCGAAAACAAAAAATCTCACAACAATCAACGTTTTAGCATTTCAAAGCTTTTCCGAGACGGTAGGCCAAAACCACTCAGAGTTTGGATCCATTTTATAGCAGTATCAATCAACTTTTCAGATAATCAAAGTTTTTTAGAACCAAAATTAAGACTTGATTAAGTTATGTGAAAAAACAATTCGCAACCTCTGAAAAACCCTTAAACTATAAATTACAATTTCGAAAAAAAAAATCTCACAACAATCCACATTTTTGCATTTCAAAGATTTTCCGAGACGGTAGGCCAAAACCACAAACAGTTTGGATCCATTTATTAGCGGTATCAATCAAGTTTTCAGATAACCAAAGTTTTTTACAACCAAAATTAAGATACTTAGTAATGTGAAAAAACGAACCGCAACCTCTGAAAAAACCTTAAACTAAAAATTACAAAATTGCTAGTTCTTAAAAAACAAGTTCTGCCATAGAAAATAAAACCAACTTTTCCCGAGTTTCTAAAGTCAAAATTTCGAAAAAAAAAAATCTCACAATAATCAACATTTTTGCATTTCAAAGCTTTTCCCGGACGGTAGGCCAAAACCACACAGAGTTTGGATCCATTTAATAGCAGTATCAATTAACTTTTCAGATA
>NW_022999680.1:0-1025 GCF_900245975.1 Drosophila guanche | reverse complement strand
TTTTTCACATAACTTAAGTATCTTAATTTTGGTTGTAAAAAACTTTGATTATCTGAAAAGTTGATTGATTCAGCTATAAAATGGATCCAAACTCTGTGTGGGTTTGGCCTACCGTCTCGGTAAAGCTTTGAAATGCAAACATGTTGATTTTTGTGAGATATTTTTTACAAAATTTTGACTTTAAAAATTCGGGAAAAGTTGGTTTTATTTTCTATGGCAGAACTTGTTTTTTAAGAACTAGTAATTTTGTAATTTTTAGTTTAAGGTTTTTTCAGAGGTTGCGGTTCGTTTTTTCACATAACTTAAGTATCTTAATTTTCGTTGTAAAAACCCTTGATTATCTGAAAAGTTGATTGATACTGCTATTAAATGGATCCAAACTGTTTGTGGTTTTGGCCTACGGTCTCGGAAAAGCTTTGAAATGCAAAAATGTTGATTGTTGTGAGATTTTTTTTTTCGAAATTTTGACTTTAAAAACTCGGGAAAAGTCGGTTTTATTTTCTATGGCAGAACTTATTTTTTAAGAACTTGTAATTTTGTAATTTTTAGTTTAAGGTTTTTTCAGATGTTGCGGTTGGTTTTTCACATAACTTAAGTATCTTAATTTTGGTTGTAAAAAACTTTGATTATCTGAAAAGTTGATTGATTCTGCTATAAAATGGATCCAAACTCTGTGTGGTTTTGGCTTACCGTCTGGGTTAAGCTTTAAAATGCAAAAATGGTAATTTTTGTGAGGTATTTTGTACGAAATTTTGACTTTAAAAACTCGGGTTTTTTTTTCTATGGCAGAACTTGTTTTTTAAGAACTTATTCAGAAAGTAATTTAAAGTTTAAGGTTTTTTCAGAGGTTGCGGTTTGTTTTTTTACATAACTTAAGTATCTTAATTTTGGTTGTAAAAAACTTTGATTATCTGAAAAGTTGATTGATACTGCTATAATATGGATCCAAACTCTGTGTGGTTTTGGCCTACCGTCTGGGTAAAGCTTTGAAATGCAAACATGTTGATTTTTGTGAGGTATTTTTT
>NW_022999679.1:0-1025 GCF_900245975.1 Drosophila guanche | reverse complement strand
AAAATATACTATTTGACCCTTAGAAAAATACTGAAATATACTTCTGATTTTTAAACCGTACTACTTTTGCTGTTGAAAAAATCACTTCTAATAACCGCACCACAGAATAAAATAAACCAATAAATAAGTAGAACACTCCCTGGTTCCCGAAAAAAAATATCGATTTCAATCAAGTATACAGCATGAACATAAAAAATGATAATCTGATACATAAAACAATTATTTGTATTCTTTTGGAAAAATATGTATTTAATCACTACTACTAATAAAGTTTTTACCTATAAGGTATTTGCGTAACCGGGACTTAAATTCAAGTGGTGATGGGTCGACATGCGGGCCACCTTTGACTCGCATTGCATCAAAGAATTGCTCCAGCTGATCCTTCGATAATCTGCTAGTGATAAGGTATTTCATATTGTACCTATCCGCAACGTACTTTAACAATTCATCTAGCGAGCTGTTACTAATAAGAACACCCTTTTGAAAGGGCAAACTCGTCATGCCATCTGGTACTGTTACTTGCGACACAGCTTTGGATATCTTACTTAAAACCTGTCGTTGAGCCTCTAGACTCATACCAAAGGGTTGTTTTGTCGGAAAAGTGAAGGTTGTTGTCTGCTTTACATTAAAAACGTCAAACCAGTCGTTTACCAATTGAATGAAGTCTGCCGTTTCAGATGCCTTGTGTCCATTTAAGCCCAATGATTGGCAGTGCTTTATTGCACTGGCTGTTGTATTTGAAAACAGCTCAGTTGGCAGCTTGACTCTCTGTCTGCCTGACGAGGGCAGCCCTGAATCAACGAAGTGGTTTCTTATCAACTGCACAAGATGGGGTACGTCTGCAAACACATACACTTTTTTAGCAGAGTCGGCTGGGTGCTCAAACCATGTTTTCTCTATTTAAATAAGAAATTAAAAATGTATTCAAGTAAATATTTTATTTTAAGATTCTTACCAGGCGAGACCTGAAGATTTGTCCACAATTGATGATTCCTGGGCTTCATTTCGGTAACGACTCCCACGAC
>NW_022999678.1:0-1025 GCF_900245975.1 Drosophila guanche | reverse complement strand
TTGTTTTTTAAGAACTTATTAAGGAAGTATCTTTTAGTTTGAGGTTTTTTCAGACTTTGCGGTTTGTTTTTTCACATAACTTAAGTATCTTAGATCTGGTTGCAAAAAACTTTGATTATCTGAAAAGTTGATTGATACTGCTATAAAATGGATCCAAACTCTGTGTGGTTTTCTCCTACCGTCTCGGAAAAGCTTTGAGATTCAAAAATGTGGATTGATGTGAGATTTTTTTTTTTCGAAATTTTGACTTTAAAAACTCGGGAAAAGTCGGATTTTTTTTCTATGGCAGAACTTGTTTTTTAAGAACTAGCAATTTTGAAATTTTTAGTTTAAGGTTTTTTCAGAGGTTGCGGTTTGTTTTTTCACATATCTTAAGTATCTTAATTTTGGTTGTAAAAAACTTTGATTATCTGAATAGTTGATTGATACTGCTATAAAATGGATCCCAACTCTGTGTGGTTTTGGCCTACCGTCTGGGTAAAGCTTTGAAATGCAAAAATGTTTATTGTTGTGAGATTTTTTTTTTTCGAAATTTTGACTTTAAAAACTCGGGAAAAGTCGTATTTATTTTCTATGACAGAACTTGTTTTTTAAGAACTAGCAATTTTGAAAATTTTAGTTTAATGTTTTTTCAAAGGTTGCGGTTTGTTTTTTCACATATCTTAAGGATCTTAATTTTGGTTGTAAAAAATTTTGATTATCTGAATAGTTGATTGATACTGCTATAAAATGGATCCAAACTTTGTGTGGTTTTGGCCTACCGTCTCGGAAAAGCTTTGAAATGCTAAAATGTGGATTGTTGTGAGATTTTTTTTTCGAATTTTTGACTTTAAAAACTCGGGAAAAGTCAGGTTTATTTTCTATGGCAGAACTTGTTTTTTAAGAACTTATTAAGGAAGTAATTTTTAGTTTAAGGTTTTTTCAGACTTTGCGGTTTGTTTTTTCACATATCTTAAGTATCTTAATTTTGGTTGCAGAAAACTTTGATTATCTGAAAAGTTGATTGATACTGCTATAAAATGGAT
>NW_022999677.1:0-1025 GCF_900245975.1 Drosophila guanche | reverse complement strand
AACTTTTCAGATAATCAAAGTTTTTTACAACCAAAATTAAGATCCTTAAGTTATGTGAAAAACAAACCGCAACCTCAGAAAAAACCTGAAACTTAAAATTACTTCCTTAATAAGTTCTTAAAAACAAGTTCTGCCATAGAAAATAAACCCGACTTTTCCCGAGTTTTTAAAGTCAAAATTTGGAAAAAAAATCTCACAACAATCAACAATTTTGCATTAAAAAGCTTTACCCAGACGGTAGGCCAAAACCACACAGAGTTTGAATCCATTTTATAGTAGAATCAATCAACTTTTCAGATAATCAAAGTTTTTTGCAACCAGATCTAAACTAAACCTACAACTAAAAATTACATCCTTAATAAGTTCCTAAAAAACAAGATCTGCCATAGAAAATAAAAGCGACTTTTCCCGAGTTTTTAAAGTAAAAATTTCGAAAACAAAAAAAAACTCACAACAATCAACATTTTTGCATTTCAAAGCTTTTCCGAGACGGTAGGGCAAAACCGCAAACAGTTTGGATCCCTTTTATAGCAGTATCAATTCACTTTTCAGATAATCAAAGTTTTTTACAACCACAATTAAGATACTTAAGTTATGTGAAAAAACAAACCGCAACCTCTGAAAAAACCTTCAACTAAAAATTACATCCTTTATAAGTTCCTAAGAAACAAGTTCTGCCATAGAAAATAAACCCGACTTTTCCCGAGTTTTTAAAGAAAAAATATCGAAAAAAAAAATCTCACATCAATCAACATTTTTGCATTTCAAATCCTTACCCAGGCGGTACGCCAAAACCACACATAGTTTCGATCCATTTTATAGCAGTATCAATCAACTTTTCAGATAATCAAAGATTTGTACAACCAAAATTAAGATACTTAAGTTATGTGAAAAACAAACCGCAACCTCAGAAAAAACCTGAAACTTAAAATTACTTCCTTAATAAGTTCTTAAAAAACAAGTTCTGCCATAGAAAATAAACCCGACTTTTCCCGAGTTTTTAAAGTCAAAATTTGGAAAAAAAA
>NW_022999676.1:0-1026 GCF_900245975.1 Drosophila guanche | reverse complement strand
ACTTTCTTAATAACTTCTTAAAAAACAAGTTCTGCCATAGAAAAAAAAACCCGAGTTTTTAAAGTCAAAATTTCGTACAAAATACCACACAAAAATTAACATTTTTGCATTTTAAAGCTTTTCCGAGACGGTAGGCCAAAACCACACAGAGTTTGAATCCATTTAATAGCAGTATCAATCAACTTTTCAGATAATCAAAGTTTTTTACATCCAAAATTGAGATACTTAAGTTATGTGAAAAAACGAACCGCAACCTCTGAAAAAACCTTAAACTAAAAATTACAAAATTGCTAGTTCTTAAAAAAAAACAAGTTCTGCCATAGAAAACAAAACCAACTTTTCCCAAGTTTTTAAAGTCAATATTTCGAAAAAAAAAATCTCACATCAATCCACATTTTTGCATTTCAAAGCTTTTCCGAGACGGTAGGCCAAAACCACACAGAGTTTGGATCCACTTTATAGCAGTATCAATCAACTTTTCAGATAATCAAAATTTTTTACAACCAAAATTAAGATTGAAAAAACCTTAAACTAAAAATTACAAAATTGCTTGTTCTTAAAAAACAAGTTCTGCCATAGAAAATAAATCCAACTTTTCCCGAGTTTTTAAAGTCAAAATTTCGAAAAAAAAATATCACAACAATCCACATTTTTGCGTTTCAAAGCTTTTCGAGACGGTAGGCCAAAACCACTCAGAGTTTGGATCCATTTTATAGCAGAATCAATCAACTTTTCAGATAATCAAAGTTTTTTACAACCACAGTTAAGATACTTAAGTTATGTGAAAAAACAAACCGAAACCTCTGAAAAAACCTTAAACTAAAAAGTACAAAATTGCTAGTTCTTAAAAAACAAGTTCTGCCATAGAAAATAAAACCAACTTTTCCCGAGTTTTTAAAGTCAAAAATTCGAAAAAAAAAATCTCACAACAATCCACATTTTTGCATTTCAAAGCTTTTCCGAGACGGTAGGCCAAAACCACACAGAGTTTGGATCCATTTTATAGCAGAATCAATCAACTTTTCA
>NW_022999675.1:0-1026 GCF_900245975.1 Drosophila guanche | reverse complement strand
ATCGGTCGGGGCGTTCCGGTCGCTTCGAGTCAAAGGCCATTGCCATCACATTCATCTCATCGCCGAAGCAGAGCGAAAACTTTAAGCGGATTCTGGCCAAGGCAGGCACAGGCATGTCCGTTCTGCAGTTGCCAACAGAAGGGCCGCCGTCGAAGGGATTTAATTACTTTGCATTTGATGCTTATGAGTTTCCGTATTACTTTAATTCGGAAGCAAACGAGCAGGACGAGAATTAGTTGAATCAAATCAAGAAGGCCACCAAACTGGCCATTAAAATAGCCAACGAAAAGGCATCCAGATATCTGTATCCAGTGGTGGTAAAGACACAGGAAGAGAGACAGGAGGCAGAGGCATTCAGAGAGACAGTCAGACAGACAGCCATAGTGACAGGAAGAGAGACAGGCAGAGAGACAGTCAGAGAGAAAGGCAGAGAGACAGGAGGCAGAGAGACAGAAAGAGAGACAGGCAGGCAAAGAGGTTCACAGACATAAGCAACTATATAAGGAGGCCTCGTCCGCCCCAATTCTCAGTGCACGTTTGCTTGTCGACGCGGAAGGTTGGTTGCGGACAACATTTTTTTTCAATTTTATTTTAAATGTTTATTTTTTCAGAACAGTCTACTATTATTATGTATGTATGTATATATGTATGTAGGTATGTACATATGTATGTAGTTATGTACATATGCAGTCAGAGAGACAGCAAGTAGAGGGACAGGCAGAGAGGGAGACCCGTACCACCGATTAACAAGCAACAAATTGATTCATCAATCGCTTAAAATCTTCTTTAAGTTCTGAAAGTCTAAACTAAATGGTAATATTAATCAAAACATCAAAATTGAGGTAAATATTTATTATCTATAGTATATATGGAAGTGTGAACGTATATTATTTTTGGTTTATTTCTGGGGTATTTTTGTGCTCACATTTGAAACGCAAAAATGCATACGGGAGAGCGTTTCATAGGAGAGAATTTCCCTGACCGTTTAGAGACAGGAATGAATTTCCCTGTATATGAACAGCGCGC
>NW_022999674.1:0-1026 GCF_900245975.1 Drosophila guanche | reverse complement strand
GCCTACCGTCTGGGTAAAGCTTTGAAATGCAAAAATGTTTATTGTTGTGAGATTTTTTGTTTTCGAAATTTTTACTTTAAAAACTCGGAAAAAGTCGGCTTTATTTTCTATGGCAGAACTTGTTTTTTAAGAACTTATTAAGGAAGTAATTTTTAGTTTAAGGGGTTTTCAGACTTTGCGGTTTGTTTTTTCACACAACTTAAGTATCTTAGATCTGGTTGCAAAAAACTTTGATTATCTGAAAAGTTGATTGATACTGCTATAAAATGGATCCAAACTCTGTGTGGTTTTGGCCTACCGTCTCGGAAAAGCTTTGAAATTCAAAAATGTGGATTGTTGTGAGATTTTTTTTTGTTTTTTTTCGAATTTTTGACTTTAAAAACTCGGGAAAAGTCGGGTTTATTTTCTATGGCAGAACTTGTTTTTTTAAGAACTTATTAAGGAAGTAATTTTAAGTTTAAGGTTTTTTCAGACTTTGCGGTTTGTTTTTTCACATACCTTAAGTATCTTAGATCTGGTTGCAAAAAACTTTGATTATCTGAAAAGTTGATTGATTCTGCTATAAAATGGATCCAAACTCTGTGTGGTTTTGGCCTACCGTCTGGGTAAAGCTTTGAAATGCAAAAATTTTGATTGTAGTGAGATTTTTTGTTTTCGAAATTTTTATTTTCTATGGCAGAACTTGTTTTTTAAGAACTTATTAAGGAAGTAATTTTCAGTTTAAGGTTTTTTCAGAGGTTGCGGTTTGTTTTCTCAAATAACTTAAGTATCTTAATTTTGGTTGTAAAAAACTTTGATTATCTGAAAAGTTGATTGATACTGCTCTATGTGGTTTTGGCCTACCGTCTGGGTAAAGCTTTGAAATGCAAAAATGTTTATTGTTGTGAGATTTTTTGTTTTCGAAATTTTTACTTTAAAAACTCGGAAAAAGTCGGCTTTATTTTCTATGGCAGAACTTGTTTTTTAAGAACTTATTAAGGAAGTAATTTTTAGTTTAAGGGGTTTTCAGAGGTTGCGGTTTGTTTT
>NW_022999673.1:0-1026 GCF_900245975.1 Drosophila guanche | reverse complement strand
GTTGGTAAACGACTCAACCCCCTACGCAACCACCGCGTGCGGGCTTCTTAGCCTTTGCAGTAGCCGCAGCGGATCCAGATGCCTTTTTGGCGGCCACCTTCTTCTCAGCTGGTACTGGTGGAGCAGCCACTGGAGACGCGGATGTTGCAACTGCAGAATCAGACATATTTCTTCACAAAAATAATACACTTTTTAATGAATTCGTGGCTGGTTGGAATAAATCCCAGGTCACCCGTTCGAGTGAGAATCGAGGAGAAGGGCAGTACGACGATGATTTTAGCATTGGTGATTTGTGTTGCAAAAGTTTCATTGAACGTCCGACTTATTTTGGCTTTTCTGTATATAATTATTAAATAATTTAAATCAATTTTGATTGATTCATATTCTCAAATGTTTAAAATATTATTGTAAATAATTCGTTTTTTAAGTATCGTCCATCATCGATTTTTAATACATGTGCAAACTTTGACAACTAGATATCCAACTCTTATGTTTTGGATTCAATGACATTAATAAATACCAATGTAAGCTTATTTAACAAAACTTATTTTTGAAACATAAAATTTGATTTATTTACTTTAAGGGTCATTGATCAGATATTCACTTATCGGTTAGAATGGTATTTTTAAATCGTTTTGAAGATAACCCTATAGAGTACAAAAAGACTACTTTCTGGGTATTTTCAGCACTGAATTTAGGGGTCAAAAAATATAAATGTTTAAAAATATGTTATTGTTAGACTTTTTTCTTAAGGAAATCAATATGATTTTCAATTTAATATTATTTATGATCCATTTTTGCAAATATTTAGCCACAAATAACAGCCTTTCATACCCACATAGCACTACCACCTACATTTATCTCAAAGCAAAAATCGAAAGAATCTATTTTTCGTAAATTTAATTGTCTACCCCAATTAGTGTGAATCTTAAGAACATTTCTTCATTATTTTTTTATAATATTTTCACATATTTATATTTTAAACGGCCTTTTAATACATGATAGTGGTACTAGTGGAAGCCTCAA
>NW_022999672.1:0-1026 GCF_900245975.1 Drosophila guanche | reverse complement strand
ACTATGAGTGGTTTTGGCATACCGTCTCGGAAAAGCTTTGAAATGCAAAAATGTGGATTGTTGTGAGATTTTTTTTTTCGAAATTTTGACTTTAAAAACTCGGGAAAGTTGGTTTTATTTTCTATGGCAGAACTTGGTTTTTAAGAACTAGCAATTTTGTAATTTTTAGTTCAAGGTTTTTTCAGAGGTTGCGGTTCGTGTTTTCACATAACTTAAGTATCTTAATTTTGGTTGTAAAAACCCTTGATTATCTGAAAAGTTGATTGATACTGCTATTAAATGGATCCAAACTTTTTGTGGTTTTAGCCTACCGTCTCGGAAAAGCTTTGAAATGCAAAAAAGTTGATTTTTGTGAGATTTTTTTTTAAGATGATTGATTTGATGATGATTTTAAGTTGATTGATAGTGCTATAAAGTGGATCCAAACTCTGTGTGGTTTTGGCCTACCGTCTCGGAAAAGCTTTGAAATGCAAAAATGTGGATTGTTGTGAGATTTTTTTTTTTTCGAAATTTTGACTTTGAAAAACTTGGGAAAAGTTGGTTTTATTTTCTATGGCAGAATTTGTTTTTTAAGAACTAGCAATTTTGTAATTTTTAGTTCAAGGTTTTTTCAGAGGTTGCGGTTCGTTTTTTCACATAACTTAAGTATCTTAATTTTGGTTGTAAGAAACTTTGATTATCTGAAAAGTTGATTGATACTGCTATTAAATGGAACCAAACTGTTTGTGGTTTTGGCCTACGGTCTCGGAAAAGCTTTGAAATGCAAAAATGTGGATTGTTGTGAGATTTTTTTTTTCGAAATTTTGACTTTAAAAACTCGGGAAAGATGGTTTTATTTTCTATGGCAGAACTTGGTTTTTAAGAACTAGCAATTTTGTAATTTTTAGTTCAAGGTTTTTTCAGAGGTTGCGGTTCGTTTTTTCACATAACTTAAGTATCTTAATTTTGGTTGTAAAAACCCTTGATTATCTGAAAAGTTGATTGATACTGCTATTAAATGGATCCAAACTTTTTGTGGTTTTAGCC
>NW_022999671.1:0-1026 GCF_900245975.1 Drosophila guanche | reverse complement strand
GGAAAAGTCGGGTTTATTTTCTATGGCAGAAATTGTTTTTTAAGAACTAACAATTTTGTAATTTTTAAGTATCTACGATCTGGTTGCAAAAAACTTTGATTATTTGAAAAGTTGATTGATTCTGCTATAAAATGGATCCAAACTCTGTGTGGTTTTGGCCTACCGTCTGGGTAAAGCTTTGAAATGCAAAAATGTTGATTTTTGTGAGGTATTTTTTACGAATTTTCGACTTTAAAAACTCGGGAAAATTCGGGTTTATTTTCTATGGCAGAAATTGTTTTTTAAGAACTAACAATTTTGCAATTTTTTGTTTAATATTTTTTCAGAGGTTGCGGTTTTTTTTTTCACATAACTTAAGTATCTAGGATCTGGTTGCAAAAAACTTTGATTATCTGAAAAGTTGATTGATTCTGCTATAAAATGGATCCAAACTCTGTGTGGTTTTGGCCTACCGTCTGGGTAAAGCTTTCAAATGCAAAAATGTTGATTGTTGTGCGATTTTTTTTTTCGAAATTTGTACTTTAAAAACTCGGGTTTATTTTCTATGCCAGAACTTGTTTTTTTTAAAACCTATTAAGGAAGTAATTTTAAGTTTAAGGTTTTTTCAGAGGTTGCGGTTTGTTTTTTCACATAACTTAAGTATCTTAATTTTCGTTGTAAAAAATCTTGATTATCTGAAAAGTTGATTGATACTGCTATAAAATGGATCCAAACTGTTTGTGGTTTTGACCTACCGTCTGGATAAAGCTTTGAAATGCAAAAATGTTGATTGTTGTGAGATTTTTATTTTTCGAAATTTTGACTTTAAAAACTCGGGAAAAGTCGTTTTTATTTTCTATGGCAGAAATTGTTTTTTAAGAACTAACAATTTTGTAATTTTTAAGTATCTAGGATCTGGTTGCAAAAAACTTTGATTATCTGAAAAGTTGATTGATTCTGCTATAAAATGGATACAAACTCTGTGTGGTTTTGGCCTACCGTCTGGGTAAAGCTTTCAAATGCAAAAATGTTGATTGTTGTGAGATT
>NW_022999670.1:0-1026 GCF_900245975.1 Drosophila guanche | reverse complement strand
TTCCCGAGTTTTTAAAGTAAAAATATTGAAAAAAAAAAATCTCACATCAATCAACATTTCTGCATTTCAAAGCTTTACCCGGACGGTAGGCCAAAACCACACAGTTTGGATCCATTTTATAGTAGTATCAATCAACTTTTCAGATAATCAAAGTTTTTTGCAACCAGATCTAAGATACTTAAGTTATGTAAAAAAACAAACCGCAACCTCTGCAAAAACCTTAAACTAAAAATTACAAAATTGCTAGTTCTTAAAAAACAAGTTCTGGCATAGAAAATAAAACCGACTTCTCCCGAGTTTTTAAAGTAAAAATTTCGAAAAAAATCTCACAACAATCCACATTTTTGCATTTCAAAGCTTTTCCGAGACGGTAGGCCAAAATCACACAGAGTTTGGATCCATTTTATAGCAGTATCAATCATTTTTTCAGATAATCAAAGTTTTTTGCAACCAGATCTAAGATACTTAAGTTATGTAAAAAAACAAACCGCAACCTCTGCAAAAACCTTAAACTAAAAATTACAACCTTAATAAGTTCCTAAAAAACAAGTTCTGCCTAGAAAATAAACCCGACTTTTCCCGAGGTTTTAAAGTAAAAATATCGAAAAAAAATCTAACATCAATCAACATTTTTGCATTTCAAAGCTTTACCCAGACGGTAGGCCAAAACCACAAACAGTTTGGATCCATTTAATAGCAGTATCAATCAACTTTTCAGATAATCAAAGTTTTTTACAACCAAAATTAAGATACTTAAGTTATGTGAAAAAACAAACCGCAACCTCTGAAGAAACCCTAAACTAAAAATTTACTTTCTTAATTAATTCTTAAAAAAAAAGTTCTGCCATAGAAAATAAACCCGACACTTCACAAGTTTTTAAAGTCAAAATTTCGTAATAAATACCTCACAAAAATCAACATTTTTGGATTTAAAAGCTTTACCCAGACGGTAGGCCAAAACCACACAGAGTTTGGATCCATTTTAGAGCAGTATCAATCAATTTTTCATATAATCAAAGTTTTTTG
>NW_022999669.1:0-1026 GCF_900245975.1 Drosophila guanche | reverse complement strand
ATCAATCAACTTTTCAGATAATCAAAGTTTTTTGCAACCAGATCAAAGATACTTAAGTTATGTGAAAAAACAAACCGAAACCTCTGAAAAAACATTAAAACACAAAAAACTTCCTTAATAAGTTCTTAAAAAACAAGTTCTGCCATAGAAAATAAACCCGAGTTTTTAAAGTAAAAATTTCGAAAACAAAAAATCTCACCACAATCAACATTTTTGCATTTCAAAGCGTTTCCGAGATGGTAGGATAAAACCACAAACAGTTTGGATCCATTTTATAGCAGAATCAATCAATATTCAGATAATCAAAGTTTTTTGCAACCAGATCTAAGATACTTAAGTTATGTAAAAAAACAAACCGCAACCTCTGAAAAAACCTTAAACTAAAAATTACTTCCTTAATAAGTTCTTAAAAAAAAAGTTCTGCCATAGAAAATAAACCCGAATTTTCCCGAGTTTTTAAAGTCAAAAATTCATAAAATATACCTCACAAAAATCAACATTTTTGCATTTCAAAGCTTTTCCGAGACGGTAGCCCAAAATCATACAGAGTTTGGATCCATTTTATGGCAGTATCAATCAACTTTTCAGATAATCAAAGTTTTCTGCAACCAGATCTAAGATACTTAAGTTATGTAAAAAAACAAACGGCAATCTCTGAAAAAACCTTAAACTAAAAATTACAACCTTAATAAGTTCCTAAAAAACAAGTTCTGCCATAGAAAATAAAACCGACTTTTCCCGAGTTTTTAAAGTCAAAATTTCGAAAAAAAAAAATCTCACAACAATCAACATTTTTGCATTTCAAAGCGTTTCCGAGATGGTAGGATAAAACCACAAACAGTTTGGATCCATTTTATAGCAGTATCAATCAACTTTTCAGATAATCAAAGTTTTTTGCAACCAGATCAAAGATACTTAAGTTATGTGAAAAAACAAACCGAAACCTCTGAAAAAACATTAAAACACAAAAAACTTCCTTAATAAGTTCTTAAAAAACAAGTTCTGCCATAGAAAATAAACCCGAGT
>NW_022999668.1:0-1026 GCF_900245975.1 Drosophila guanche | reverse complement strand
ATCTGGTTGTAAAGATTTTTGATTATCTGAAAAGTTGATTGATGCTGCTATGAAGTGGATCCAAACTGTTTGCGGTTTTTGGCCTACCGTTTCGGAAAAGCTTTGAAATGCAGAAATGTTGATTGTTGTGAGATTTTTTTTCATTCGAATATTTTACTTAAAAATCTCGGGAAAAGTCGGGTTTATTTTCTATGGCAGAACATGTTTTTTAAGAACTTATTAAGGATGTAATTTTTAGTTTAAGATTTTTTCAGAGGTTGCGGTTGGTTTTTTCACATAACTTAAGTATCTTAATTTTGGTTGTAAAAAACTTTGATTATCTGAAAAGTTGATTGATACTGCTATAAAATGGATCCAAACTCTGTGTGGCTTTGGCCTACCGTCTGGGTAAAGCTTTGAAATGCAAAAATGTTGATAGTTGGGAAATTATTTTTTCCGAAATTTTGGCTTTAAAACTTCGGGAAAAGTCGGGTTTCTTTTCTATGGCAGAACTTGTTTTTTAAGTTATTATTAAGGATGTAATTTTTAGCGTAAGGTTTTTTCAGAAGTCGTGGTTTGTTTTTTCACATAACTTAAGTATCTTAGATCTGGTTGTAAAAAACTTTGATTATCTGAAAAGTTGATTGATACTGCTATGAAGTGGATCCAAACTGTTTGCGGTTTTTGGCCTACCGTTTCGGAAAAGCTTTGAAATACAGAAATGTTGATTGTTGTGAGATTTTTTTTCATTCGAATATTTTACTTAAAAATCTCGGGAAAAGTCGGGTTTATTATCTATGGCAGAACATGTTTTTTAAGAACTTATTAAGGATGTAATTTTTAGTTTCAGGTTTTTTCAGAGGTTGCGGTTTGTTTTTTCACATAACTTAAGTATCTTAGATCTGGTTGTAAAGATTTTTGATTATCTGAAAAGTTGATTGATGCTGCTATGAAGTGGATCCAAACTGTTTGCGGTTTTTGGCCTACCGTTTCGGAAAAGCTTTGAAATGCAGAAATGTTGATTGTTGTGAGATTTTTTTTCATTCG
>NW_022999667.1:0-1027 GCF_900245975.1 Drosophila guanche | reverse complement strand
CCATAAAGTGTATATATTCTTGATCACCATCAATAGCCGAGTCGATTGAGCCCTGTCTGTCCGTCCGTCTGTCCTTCCGTCTGTCCGTCCGTCTTGTTGAGCACCTGAATCTCAGAGACTATAAAAGCTAGAGCTACCAAATTTTGCATCCAGACTTCTGTATGCTCACACTGTTACAAGTCTATTTAAAAAATGTTCCCCGCCCCCAGCCGCCCCCGCAAAATGGCGAAAACCTACCAAATCTACAATTTTAAAGATAGAAGAAAACTAAAAACGCCATTCTGTAGGGAATGCCCTTCACACTCTGCTTCACTCTGCCTCTGGCTCTGCCGACTTTTAACCAAACCCCACCCCCTCACGAAGCTTATATTTGTTTTATACCCGGTACTCGAAGAGTAAATAGGGTATATTGTATTTGTGACAAAGTTAATGTATGTAACACACAGAAGGAATCGTTTCCGACCCCATAAAGTGTATATATTCTTGATCACCATCAATAGCCGAGTCGGTTGAGCCCTGTCTGTCCGTCCGTCTGTCCTTCCGTCTGTCCGTCCGTCTTGTTGAGCACCTGAATCTCAGAGACTATAAAAGCTAGAGCCACCAAATTTTGCATCCAGACTTCTGTATGCTCACACTGTTACAAGTGTATTTAAAAAATGTGCCCCGCCCCATTCCGCCCCCGCAAAAGGGCGAAAACCTCCCAAATCTACAATTGTAAAGATAGAAGAAAACTAAAAACGCCATTCTGTAGGGAATGGTCATATCTATTAGATCACCACATTTTAAAGATAGAAGAAAACTAAAGACGCCATTCTGTAGGGAATGGCCATATCTATCAGATTACCAAATTGGGATCCGATTGGATCATTATTATAGCCAGAAAGAAGAAATTAATTAGCAGTGGCTAAACCCACACTGTCCTGCAGCTTTTGTTGTTCTTTTCACATTCTCTCATTCACACTCTGCTTCACTCGGCCTCTGCCTCTGCCTCTGCCGTCCCTCTGCCTCCAGACTTCTGTATGCTCAC
>NW_022999666.1:0-1027 GCF_900245975.1 Drosophila guanche | reverse complement strand
GATCTGGTTGTAAAGATTTTTGATTATCTGAAAAGTTGATTGATGCTGCTATGAAGTGGATCCAAACTGTGTGTGGTTTTGGTCTACCGTCTTGGAAAAGCTTTGAAATGCTAAAATGTTGATTGTTGTGAGATTTTATTTTATCGAAATTTTGACTTTAAAAACTCGGGAAAAGTCGGGTTTATTTTCTGTGGCAGAACTTGTTTTTTAAGAACTAATTAAGGATGTAATTTTTAGTTTCAGGTTTTTTCAGAGGTTGCGGTTTGTTTTTTCACATAACTTAAGTATCTTAATGTTGGTTGAAAAAAACTTTGATTATCTGAAAAGTTGATTGATACTGCTATAAAATGGATCCAAACTCTGTGTGGTTTTGGTCTACCGTCTTGGAAAAGCTTTGAAATGCAAAAATGTTGATTGCTGTGAGATTTTATTTTATCGAAATTTTGACTTTAAAAACTCGGGAAAAGTCGGGTTTATTTTCTATGGCAGAACATGTTTTTTAAGAACTTATTAAGGATGTATTTTTAATTTCAGTTTTTTTCAGAGGTTGCGGTTTGTTTTTTCACATAACTTAAGTATCTTAGATCTGGTTGTAAAGATTTTTGATTATCTGAAAAGTTGATTGATGCTGCTATGAAGTGGATCCAAAATGTGTGTGGTTTTGGCCTACCGTCTGGGTAAAGCTTTGAAATGCAATAATGATGATTGTTGTGAGATTTTTTTTTTTTTTTTGAATCTTTGACTTAAAAAACTCGGGAAAAGTCAGGTTTATTTTTTATGGCAGAACTAGTTTTTTAAGAATTTATTAAGGATGTAATTTTTAGCTTAAGGTTTTTTCAGAGGTTGCGGTTTGTTTTTTCACATAACTTAAGTATCTTAGATCTGGTTGTAAAGATTTTTGATTATCTGAAAAGTTGATTGATGCTGCTATGAAGTGGATCCAAACTGTTTGCGGTTTTTGGCCTACCGTTTCGGAAAAGCTTTGAAATGCAGAAATGTTGATTGTTGTGAGATTTTTTTTCATTCG
>NW_022999665.1:0-1027 GCF_900245975.1 Drosophila guanche | reverse complement strand
CTTTGAAATGCAAAAATGTTGATTGTTGTGAGATTTTTATTGTCGAAATTTTGACCTTAAAAACTCGGGAAAAGTCGGGTTTATTTTCTATGCCAGAACTTGTTTTTTAAGAACTTATTAAGGATGTAATTTTTAGTTTAAGGTTTTTTCAGAAGTAGCGATTTGTTTTTCACACAGCTTAAGTATCTTAGATCTGGTTTCAAAGAACTTTGATTATCTGAAAAGTTGATTGATACTGCTATAAAGTGCATCCAAACTGTGTGTGGTTTTGGCCTACCGTCTGGGTAAAATTTTGAAATGCAAAAATGTTGATTGTTGTGAGATTTTTATTGTCGAAATTTTGACTTTAAAAACTCGGGTTTATTTTCTATAGCAGAACTTGTTTTTTAACAACTTATTAAGGATGTAATTTTTAGTTTAAGGTTTTTTTAGAAGTAGCGGTTTGTTTTTTCACATAACTTAAGTATCTTAGATCTGGTTGCAAAGATCCTTGATTATCTGAAAAGTTGATTGATACTGCTATAAAGTGGATTCAAACTGTGTGTGGTTTTGGCCTACCGTCTGGGTAAAGTTTTGCAATGCAAAAATGTTTATTTTTGTTAGGGTATTTTTTATGAAATTTTGAATTTAAAACTCGGAACAGTCGGGTATATTTTCTATGGCAGAACTTGTTTTTAAGAATTTATTAAGAAAGTAATTTTTTGTTTACGATTTTTTTAGAAGTAGCGGTTTGTTTTTTTCACATAACTTAATTATCTTAGATCTGGCTGTAAAGAACTTTAATTATCTGAAAAGTTGATTGACACTGCCATAAAATGGATCCAAACTGTGTGTGGTTTTGGCATACCGTCTGGGTAAAGCTTTGAAATGCACAAATGTTATTTGTTGTGAGATTTTTATTGTCGAAATTTTGACTTTAAAAACTCGAGAAGAGTCGGGTTTATTTTATTTGCCAGAACTTTTTTCTAAAGAATTTTCAAAGTTTGTACTTTTTTGTTTAAAGTTTTTTTAGAAGTAGCGGTTTTTT
>NW_022999664.1:0-1027 GCF_900245975.1 Drosophila guanche | reverse complement strand
ATCCATTTTATAGCAGAATCAATCAACTTTTCAGATAATCAAAGTTTTTTGCAACCAGATCTAAGATACTTAAGTTATGTGAAAAAACAAACCGCAAAGTCTGAAAAAACCTTAAACTAAAAATTACTTCCTTAATAAGTTCTTAAAAAACCAGTTCTGCCATAGAAAATAAACCCGACTTTTCCCGAGTTTTTAAAGTCAAAATTTCGAAAAAAAAAAATCTCACAACAGTCCACATTTTTGCATTTCAAAGCTTTACCCAGAAGGTAGGCCAAACCACACAGAGTGTGGATCCATTTTATAGCAGAATCAATCAACTTTTCAGATAATCAAAGTTTTTTGCAATCAGATCTAAGATACTAAAGTTATGTGAAAAAACCGCAACCTCTGAAAACCCCTTAAACTAAAAATTCCAAAATTGATAGTTCTTAAAAAACAAGTTCTGCCATAGAAAATAAAGCCGACTTTTTCCGAGTTTTTAAAGTAAAAATTTCGAAAAAAAAATCTCACAACAATCCACATTTTTGCATTTCAAAGCTTTACCCAGAAGGTAGGCCAAAACCACACAGAGTTTGGATTCATTTTATAGCAGTATCAATCAACTATTCAGATAAGCAAAGTTTTTTACAACCAAAATTAAGAAACTTAAGTTATATGAAAATACAAACCGCAACCTCTGAAAAAACCTTAAACTAAAAGTTACTTCCTTAATAAGTTCTTAAAAAACATGTTCTGCCATAGAAAATAAACCCGACTTTCCCAAGTTTTTAAAGTAAAAAATGCGAAAAAAAAAAATCTCACAACAATCCACATTTTTGTATTTCAAATCTTTACCCAGACGGTAGGCCAAAACCACACAGAGTTTGGATCCATTTTATAGCAGAATCAATCAACTTTTCAGATAATCAAAGTTTTTTGCAACCAGATCTAAGATACTTAAGTTATGTGAAAAAACAAACCGCAAAGTCTGAAAAAACCTTAAACTAAAAATTACTTCCTTAATAAGTTCTTAAAAAACAAGTTCTGC
>NW_022999663.1:0-1027 GCF_900245975.1 Drosophila guanche | reverse complement strand
CAGATAATCAAAGTTTTTTACAACTAAAATTAAGATACTTAAGTTATTTGAGAAAACAAACCGCAACCTCAGAAAAAACCTTAAACTAAAAAGTACTTCCTTAATAAGTTCTTAAAAAACAAGTTCTGCCATAGAAAATAAACACGACTTTTCCCGATTTTTTTAAAGTAAAAATTTCGAAAACAAAAAATCTCACAACAATCAACATTTTTGCATTTCAAAGCTTTACCCAGACGGTAGGCCAAAACCACACATAGTTTGGATCCATTTTATAGCAGTATCAATCAACTTTTCAGATAATCAAAGTTTTTTACAACCAAAATTAAGATACTTAAGTTATGTGAAAAAAACAAACCGCAACCTCTGAAAGAAATTTAAACTAAAAGTTACTTTCTTAATAAGTTCTTAAAAACAAGTTCTGCCATAGAAAATGAATCCGACTTTTCCCGAGTTTTTAAAGTAAAAATTTCGAAAACAAAAAATCTCACAAAAATCAACATTTGTGCATTTCAAATCTTTACCCAGACGGTAGGCCAAAACCACACTGAGTTTGGATCCATTTTATAGCAGAATCAATCAACTTTTCAGATATTCAAAGTTTTTTGCAATCAGATCTAAGATACTTAAGTTATGTGAAAAATTAAACCGCAACCTCTGAAACAACCTTAAACTAAAAATTACAAAATTGATAGTTCTTAAAAAACAAGTTCTGCCATAGAAAATAAACCCGACTTTTCCCGAGTTTTTAAAGTAAAAATTTCGAAAACAAAAAATCTCACAAAAATCAACATTTGTGCATTTCAAAGCTTTACCCAGACGGTAGGCCAAAACCACACAGAGTTTGGATCCATTTTATAGCAGTATCAATCAACTTTTCAGATAATCAAAGTTTTTTACAACCAAAATTAAGATACTTAAGTTATTTGAACAAACAAACCGCAACCTCTGAAAAAACCTTAAACTAAAAATTACTTCCTTAATAAGTTCTTAAAAAACAAGTTCTGCCATAGAAAATAAACACGACTTT
>NW_022999662.1:0-1027 GCF_900245975.1 Drosophila guanche | reverse complement strand
GATCCAAACTGTTTGTGGTTTTGGCCTACGGTCTCGGAAAAGCTTTGAAATGCAAAAATGTTGATTGTTGTGAGATTTTTTTTTTCGAAATTTTGACTTTAAAAACTTGGGAAAAGTTGGTTTTATTTTCTATGGCAGAACTTGTTTTTTAAGAACTAGCAATTTTGTAATTTTTAGTTTAAGGTTTTTTCAGAGGTTGTGGTTCGTTTTTTCACATAACTTAAGTATCTTAATTTTGGATGTAAACAACTTTGATTATCTGAAAAGTTGATTGATACTGCTATTAAAGGGATTCAAACTGTTTGTGGTTTTGGCCTACGGTCTCGGAAAAGCTTTGAAATGAAAAATTTTGATTGTTGTGAGATTTTTTTTTTCGAAATTTTGACTTTAAAAACTCGGGAAAAGTCGGTTTTATTTTCTATGGCAGAACTTGTTTTTTAGAACTAGCAATTTTGTAAGTTTAGTTTAAGGTTTTTTCAGAGGTTTCGGTTCGTTTTTTCACATAACTTAAGTATCTTAATTTTGGTTGTAAAAAATTTTGATTATCTGAAAAGTTGATTGATACTGCTATAAAGTGGATCCAAACTGTTTGTGGTTTTGGCCTACCGTCTCGGAAAAGCTTTGAAATGCGAAAATGTTGATTGTTGTGAGGTATTTTGTACGAAATTTTGACTTTAAAAACTCGGGTTTTTTTTTCTTTGGCAGAACTTGTTTTTTAGGAACTTATTAATTTTGTTTGTAAAAAACCTTGATTATCTAAAAAGTTGATTGATACTGCTATTAAATGGATCCAAACTGTTTGTGGTTTTGGCCTACCGTCTCGGAAAAGTGAGATTTTTTTTTTCGAAATTTTGACTTTAAAAACTTGGGAAAAGGTGGTTTTATTTTCTATGGCAGAACTTGTTTTTTAAGAACTAGCAATTTTGTAATTTTTAGTTTAAGGTTTTTTCAGAGGTTGCGGTTCGTTTTTTCACATAACTTAAGTATCTTAATTTTGGATGTAAAAAACTTTGATTATCTGAAAAGT
>NW_022999661.1:0-1028 GCF_900245975.1 Drosophila guanche | reverse complement strand
AAACTTAAAATTACTTACTTACCTAGTTCTTAAAAAACAAGTTCTGCCATAGAAAATAAACCCGAGTTTTTAAAGTCAAAATTTCGTACAATATACCTCACAAAAATCAAAATTTTTGCACTTCATAGCTTTACCCAGACGGTAGGCCAAAACCACACACAGTTTGGATCCATTTTATAGCAGAATCAATCAAATTTTCAGATAATCAAAGTTTCTTGCAACCATATCTAAGATACTTAAGTTATTTGAAAAAACAAACCGAAACCTCTGAAAAAACATTAATCCACAAATTACTTCCTTTATAAGTTCTTATAAAAAGAGTTCTGCCATAGAAAATAAACCCGAGTTTTAAAAGTAAAAATTTCGAAAACAAAAAATCTCACAACAATCAACATTTTTGCATTTCAAAGCTTTTCCGAGATGGTAGGCCAAACCCACAAACAGTTTGGATCCATTTTATAGCAGTATCAATCAACTTTTCAGATAATCAAAGTTCTTTATAACCAGATCTAAGATACTTAAGTTATGTGAAAAATCAGATCGCAACCTCTGAAAAAACCTTAAACTAAAAATTACTTTCTTAATAATGTCTTAAAAAAAAAGTTCTGGCATAGATAATAGACCCGACTTTTCCCGAATTCTTAAAGTCAAAATTTCGTACAAAATACCTCACAAAAATCAACATTTTTGCATTTCAAAGCTTTACCCAGACGGTAGGCCAAAGCCACACAGAGTTTGGATCCACTTTATAGCAGTACCAATCAACGTTTCAGATAATCAAAGTTCTGGACAACCAGATCTAAGATACTTAAGTTATGTGCAAAAACATACCGCAATCTCTGAAAAAACCTTAAACTAAAATTACATCCTTAATAAATTCTTAAAAAACAAGTTCTGCCATAGAAAATAAACCCGACTTTTCCCGAGTTTTTAAAGTCAAAAGTTCGTAAAAAATACCTCACAAAAATCAACATTTTTGCATTTCAAAGCTTTACCCAGACGGTAGGCCAAAACCACACAGAGTTTGG
>NW_022999660.1:0-1028 GCF_900245975.1 Drosophila guanche | reverse complement strand
ACAATCAACATTTTTGCATTTCAAAGCTTTTCCGAGACGGTAGGCCAAAACCACAAACAGTTTGGATCCATTTAATAGCAGTATCAATCAACTTTTTAGATAATCAAGGTTTTTTACAACCAAAATTAAGATACTTAAGTTATGTGAAAAACCAACCGCAACATCTGAAAAAACCTTAAACTAAAAATTACTTCCTTAATAAGTTCCTAAACAACAAGTTCTGCCAAAGAAAAAAAAACCCGAGTTTTTAAAGTCAAAATTTCGTACAAAATACCTCACAAAAATGAACATTTTTGCATTTTAAAGCTTTACCCAGACGGTAGGCCAAAACCACACAGAGTTTGGATCCATTTTATAGCAGAATCAATCAACTTTTCAGATAATCAAAGTTTTTTACAACCAAAATTAAGATACTTAAGTTATGTGAAAAACCAACCGCAACATCTGAAAAAACCTTAAACTAAAAATTACTTCCTTAATAAATTCCTAAAAAACAAGTTCTGCCAAAGAAAATAAACCCAACTTTTCCCGAGTTTTTAAAGTAAAAATATCGGAAAAAAAAATCTCACATCAATTAACATTTTTGCATTTCAAAGCTTTTCGAGACGGTGGGCCAAAACCACTCAGAGTTTGGATCCATTTTATAGCAGTATCAATCAACTTTTCAGATAATCAAAGTTTTTTACAACCACAGTTAAGATACTTAAGTTAAGTGAAAAAACAAACCGAAACCTCTGAAAAAACCTTAAACTAAAAATTACAAAATTGCTAGTTCTTAAAAAACAAGTTTTGCCATAGAAAATAAAACCAACTTTTCCCGAGTTTTTAAAGTCAAAAATTCGAAAAAAAAAAAAAAATCTCACAACAATCCACATTTTTGCATTTCAAAGCTTTTCCGAGACTGTAGGCCAAAACCACACAGAGTTTGGATCCATTTTATAGCAGAATCAATCAACTTTTCAGATAATCAAAATTTTTTTGCAACCAGATCTAAGATATTTATGTTATGAAAAAAAAAACAAACCGCA
>NW_022999659.1:0-1028 GCF_900245975.1 Drosophila guanche | reverse complement strand
TTATTAAGGAAGTTATTTTAAGTTTAAGGTTTTATCAGAGGTTGCGGTTTGTTTTTTCACATAACTTAAGTATCTAAGATCTGGTTGCAAAAAACTTTGATTATCAGAAAAGTTGATTGATTCTGCTATAAAATGGATCCAAACTCTGTGTGGTTTTGGCCTACCGTCTGGGTAAAGCTTTGAAATGCAAAAAGGTTGATTTTTGTGGGGTATTTTGTTCGAAATTTTGACTTTAAAAACTTGGGAAAAGTCGGTTGTATTTTCTATGGCAGAACTTGTTTTTTAAGAACTTATTAAGGAAGTAGTTGTAAGTTTAAGGTTTTTTGAGAGGTTGCGGTTTGTTTTTTCACATAACTTAAGTATCTTAACTTTGGTTTTAAAAAACTTTGATTATCTGAAAAGTTGATTGCTACTGCTATAAAATGGATCAAAACTCTGTGTGGTTTTGGCCTACCGTCTGGGTAAAGCTTTGAAATGCAAAAAGGTTGATTTTTTTGAGGTATATTGTACGAAATTTTGACTTTAAAAACTCGGGTTTTTTTTCTATGGCAGAACTGGTTTTTTAAGAACTTATTAAGGAAGTAGTTGTAAATTTTAGGTTTTTTGAGAGGTTGCGCTTTGTTTTTTCACATAACTTAAGTATCTTAATTTTGGTTGTAAAAAACTTTGATTATCTGAAAAGTTGATTGATACTGCTATAAAATGGATCCAAAGTGTTTGTGGTTTTGGCCTACCGTCTGGGTAAAGATTTGAAATGCAAAAATGTTGATTGATGTGAGATTTTTTTTTTTCGATATTTTTACTTTAAAAACTTGGGAAAAGTCGGGTTTATTTTCTATGGCAGAACTTGTTTTTTAAGAACTTATTAAGGAAGTAATTTTAAGTTTAAGGTTTTTTCAGAGGTTGCGGTGTGTTTTTTCACATAACTTAAGTATCTTAATTTTGGTTGTAAAAAACTTTGATTATCTGAAAAGTTGATTGATACTGCTATAAAATGGATCCAAACTGTTTGTGGTTTTGGCCTACCG
>NW_022999658.1:0-1028 GCF_900245975.1 Drosophila guanche | reverse complement strand
TTTAAGGTTTTTTTAGAAGTAGCGGTTTGTTTTTTCACATAACTTAAGTATCTTAGATCTGGTTGCAAAGATCTTTGATTATCTGAAAAGTTGATTGATACTGCTATAAAGTGGATTCAAACTGTGTGTGGTTTTGGCCTACCGTCTGGGTAAAGTTTTGCAATGCAAAAATGTTTATTTTTGTTAGGGTATTTTTTATTAAATTTTGAATTTAAAACTCGGGAACAGTCGGGTATATTTTCTATGGCAGAACTTGTTTTTAAGAATTTATTAAGAAAGTAATTTTTGTTTACGATTTTTTTAGAAGTAGCGGTTTGTTTTTTTCACATAACTTAATTATCTTAGATCTGGCTGTAAAGAACTTTAATTATCTGAAAAGTTGATTGATACTGCCATAAAATGGATCCAAACTGTGTGTGGTTTTGGCATACCGTCTGGGTAAAGCTTTGAAATGCACAAATGTTATTTGTTGTGAGATTTTTATTGTCGAAATTTTGGCTTTAAAAACTCGGGAAGAGTCTTGTTTATTTTCTATGGCAGAACTTTTTTTTTAAGAATTTATTAAGAAAGTAATTTTTTGTTTACGATTTTTTTAGAAGTAGCGGTTTGTTTTTTTTCACATAACTTAATTATCTTAGATCTGGCTGTAAAGAACATTAATTATCTGAAAAGTTGATTGATACTGCCATAAAATGGATCCAAACTGTTTGTGGTTTTGGCCTACCGTCTGGGTAAAGTTTTGAAATGCAAAAATGTTGATTGTTGTGAGATTTTTATTGTCGAAATTTTGACCTTAAAAACTCGGGTTTATTTTCTATGGCAGAACTTCTTTTTTAAGAATTTATTAAGGATGTAATTTTTAGTTTAAGGATTTCTTAGAAGTAGCGGTTTGTTTTTTCACATAACTTAAGTATCTTAGATCTGGTTGCAAAGAACTTTGACTATCTGAAAAGTTGATTGATACTGCTATAAAGTGGATCCAAACTGTGTGTGGTTTTGGCATACCGTCTGGGTAAAGTTTTGAAATG
>NW_022999657.1:0-1028 GCF_900245975.1 Drosophila guanche | reverse complement strand
TTTTCCCAAATTTTTATAGTCAAAATTTCTTATAAAATACCTAACAAAAATCAACATTTTTGCATTTCAAAGCTTTACCCAACCGGTAGGCCAAAACCACACAGAGTTTGGATCCATTTTATAGCAGAATCAATCAACTATTCAGATAATCAAAGTTTTTTGCTACCAGATCAAAGATACTTAAGTTATGAAAAAAAAAACCGCAACCTCTAAAAAAAACCTTAAACTAAAAATTACTTAATTAATAAGTTCTTAAAAAAAAAGTTCTGCCATAGAAAATAAACCCGAATTTTCTCGAGTTTTTAAAGTAAAAATTTCGAAAACAAAAAATCTCACAACAATAAGCATTTTTGCATTTTAAAGCTTAACCGAGACGGTAGGCCAAAACCACACAGAGTTTGGATCCATTTTATAGCAGTATCAATAAACTTTTCAGATAATCAACGTTATTTTACAACCACAATTAAGATACTTAAGTTATGTGAAAAAACAAACAGCAACCTCTAAAAAAACCTTAAACTAAAAACTACATCATTAATGAGTTCCTTAAAAAAACAAGTTCTGCCATAGAAAATAAACCCGACTTATCCCGAGCTTTTAAAGTCAAAATTTCGAAAACAAAAAATCTCACAACAATAAGCATTTTTGCATTTCAAAGCTTAACCGAGACGGTAGGCCAAAACCACACAGAGTTTGGATCCATTTTATAGCAGTATCAATCAACGTTTCAGATAATCAAAGTTTTTACAACCAAAATTAAGATAAACAAACCGCAACCTCTGAAAAAATCTCACAACAATCAACAATTTTGCATTACAAAGCTTTACCTAGACGGTAGGCCAAAACCACACAGAGTTTGGATCCATTTAATAGCAGAATCAATTAACTTTTCAGATAATCAAAGTTTTTTGCAACCACAATTAAGATACTTAAGTTATGTGAAAAAACAAACCGCAACCTCTGAAAAAACCTGAAACTTAAAATTACTTCCTTAATAAGTTCTTAAAAAACAAGTTCTGCCATAGAAA
>NW_022999656.1:0-1028 GCF_900245975.1 Drosophila guanche | reverse complement strand
AACCAAAATTAAGATACTTAAGTTATATGAAAAACAAACCGCAATCTCTGAAAAAACCTTAAACTAAAAGTTACTTCCTTAATAAATTCTTAAAAAACAGAATCAATCAACTTTTCAGATAATACGAGTTTTTTGCAATCAGATCTAAGATACTTAAGTTATGTGAAAAAACCGCAACCTCTGAAAATCCCTTAAACTAAAAATTACAAAATTGATATTTCTTAAAAAACAAGTTCTGCCATACAAAATAAACCCGACTTTTTCCGAGTTTTTAAAGAAAAAATTTCGAAAACAAAAAATCTCACAACAATCAACATTTTTGCATTTCAAAGCTTTAGCCAGACGGTAGGCCAAGACCACACAGAGTTTGGACCATTTTATAGTAGAATCAATCAACTTTTCAGATAATCAAAGTTTTTTGCAATCAGATCTAAGATACTTAAGTTATGTGAAAAAACCGCAACCTCTGAAAACCCCTTAAACTCAAAATTACAAAATTGATAGTTCTTAAAAAACAAGTTCTGCTATAGAAAATAAAGCCGACTTTTTCCGAGTTTTTAAAGTCAAAATTTCGAAAAAAAAATCTCACAACAAGCCACATTTTTGCATTTCAAAGCTTTACCCAGACGGTAGGCCAAAACCACCCAGAGTTTGGATCCATTTTATAGCAGTATCAATCAACTTTTAAGATAATCAAAGTTTTTTACAACCAAAATTAAGATACTTAAGTTATTTGAGAAAACAAACCGCAACCTCTGAAAAAACCTTAAACTAAAAATTGCTTCCTTAAAAAGTTCTTAAAACACAAGTTCTGCCATAGAAAATAAATCCGACTTTTCCCGAGTTTTTAAAGTAAAAATTTCGAAAACAAAAAATCTCACAACAATCAACATTTTTGCATTTCAAAGCTTTACCCAGACGGTAGGCCAAAACCACACAGAGTTTGGATCCATTTTATAGCAGAATCAATCAACTTTTCAGATAATCAAAGTTTTTTGCAACCAGATCTAAGATACTTAAGTTATGTG
>NW_022999655.1:0-1028 GCF_900245975.1 Drosophila guanche | reverse complement strand
AGTATAGGTTTGGCTACAGCTTGGGTTCATGCCCAATTTTAGTCCAATGGCTTTGTTGCAGGTGTATAGGGCCATTGTGGCCTTCTTCACTCTTTCTTTCGTGTTTAGGTTCCAGTCTAACTTCCTGTCTATTACCAACCCAAGGTAACTGGCACTGTCGCTAAAGGTTAACCTAAATTTGTTTAATGTTGGGGGGTTAAGTGGCATGGCTTTGTACTTGCTAGTAAATAGTCCAAGTTTCGTTTTCGAGGCATTTACAATTAATCCGCACGATCTTGTCCCATTCTGACAGTCGCGCTAGTTTTGTGGTCATAAGATCACAGAGTGTTTGGGGAAATTTCAACGTGAACATTAGGACAACGTCGCCTGCATATGCCACTACTTTGCAAAATCTGAATCTGACAGCATCTGAGGGTTGATGATTGTCCTCAGATAGTCCTCCGACTATTCTTTCGAATGTTTTTAGGAGAAAGGAGGTAAGACTTATTGGTCTGAAGTCCTTTGCCGTCGAGTAGGAGGCTTTTCCCGCTTTCGGGATGAAGACAATTTCTGCCTTGAGCCATGCCTTATGAATCTTTCCTACCTTTAGTATCTTCGTGGAGATACATTGTAGCCAGTGGATAGGTTGTTCCCCAGCCTTTTGAAGTTGAGCTGGGATGACCTTGTCTGGCCCTAGCTGTTCACCGCCCAGCAGATATTCCGTTTCGTGAGGAGGTGCGCCATCGAGATGGCTGGGCCTTCACCGGGGCGTTCAGGTGGTTCGGTTGTTGTGCATCCTGGGAAGTGCGTATCGAGTAGGATATGTAGGGACTTCTTGCTGAAGATGGTCCACGTACCATCTGTACTCTTGATATATCCCACAGAGAGAAGCCTTGCGGCTTCTGCCGTCTCCTCGATCTCAGTACAGAATTTTTGCCAGGTGGCTCTTTTCGTTCTCCTAGTTTCTTTTTTCTATAGGGCAAGGCTGGTCTTGTAGTTTGCCCATAGTTCATCCTCGATGATGTTTTTGGCTTTATTACAATTTTCCC
>NW_022999654.1:0-1028 GCF_900245975.1 Drosophila guanche | reverse complement strand
TTATTGATCACCATCAATAGCCGAGTCGATTGAGCCCTGTCTGTCTGTCCGTCTGTCCGTCCGTCTTGTTGAGCACCGGAATCTCAGAGACTATAAAAGCTAGAGCCACCAAATTTTGCATCCAGACTTCTGTATGCTCACACTGTTACAAGTGTATTTAAAAAAATGTGCCCCGCCCCATTCCGCCCCCGCAAAAGGGCGAAAACCTCCCAAATCTACAATTTTAAAGATAGAAGAAATTTAAAAACGCCATTCTGTAGGGAATAGAGCCACCAAATTTTGCATCCAGCCTTCTGTATGCTCACACTGTTACAAGTGTATTTAAAAAATGTGCCCCGCCCATTCCGCCCCCGCAAAAGGGCGAAAACCTCCCAAATCTACAATTTTAAAGATAGAAGAAAACTAAAAACGTCATTCTGTAGGGAATGGCCATATCTATCAGATCAATTAATTGGGATCCGATTGGATCATTATTATAGCCAGAAAGAATAAATTAATTAGCAGTGGCTAAACCCACACTGTCCTGCAGCTTTTGTTGTTCTTTTCACATTCTCTCATTCACACTCTGCTTCACTCGGCCTCTGCCTCTGCCGTCCCTTTGCCTCTGCCGACTTTAAACCACCACGCAGCTTATATTTGTTTTATACCCGGTACTCGAAGAGTAAATAGGGCATATTGTATTTGTGCACAAAGTTAATGTATGTAACACACAGAAGGAATCGTTTCCGACGCCATAAAGTGTATATATTCTTGATCACCATCAATAGCTGAGTCGATTGAGCCCTGTCTGTCTGTCCGTCTGTCCGTCCGTCCGTCTTGTTGAGCACCTGAATCTCAGAGACTTTAAAAGCTAGAGCCACCAAATTTTGCATCCAGACTTCTGTATACTCACACTGTTACAAGTGTATTTAAAAAAATGTGCCCGCCCCATTCCGACCCCGCAAAAGGGCGAAAACCTCCCAAATCTACAATTTTAAAGATAGAAGAAAACTAAAAACGCCATTCTGTAGGGAATGGCCATATGTATC
>NW_022999653.1:0-1029 GCF_900245975.1 Drosophila guanche | reverse complement strand
GAGGGGGGGGGGGGGGGGAGGGGGGGGGGGAGGGGGGGGGGGGGGGGGGGGGGGGGGGGGGGAGGGGGGGGGGGGGGGGGGGGGGGGGGGGGGGTGGTTAAAAGTCGGCAGAGGCAGAGGGACGGCAGAGGCAGAGGCCGAGTGAAGCAGAGTGTGAATGAGAGAATGTGAAAATAACAACAAAAGCTGCAGGACAGAGGCAAAGGCCGAGTGAAGCAGAGTGTGAATGAGAGATGGTGAAAAGAACAACAAAAGCTGCAGGACAGTGTGGGTTTAGCCACTGCTTATAAATTTCTTCTTTCTGGCTATAATAATGATCCAATCGGATCCCAATTTGGTGATCTGATAGATATGAGCATTCCCTACAGAATGGCGTTTTTAGTTTTCTTCTATCTTTAAAATTGTAGATTTGGGAGGTTTTCGCCCTTTTGCGGGGGCGGAAGGGGGCGGGGCACATTTTTTAAATATACTTGTAACAGTGTGAGCATACAGAAGTCTTGATGCAAAATTTGGTAGCTCTAGCTTTTATAGTCTCTGAGATTCAGGTGCAACAAAAGCTGCAGGACAGTGTGGGTTTAGCCACTGCTAATTAATTTCTTCTTTCTGGCTATAATAATGATCTAATCGGATCCCAATTTGGTGATCTGATAGATATGGCCATTCCCTACAGAATGGCGTTTTTAGTTTTCTTCTATCTTTATAATTGTAGATTTGGGAGGTTTTCGCCCTTTTGCGGGGGCGGAAGGGGGCGGGGCACATTTTTTAAATACACTTGTAACAGTGTGAGCATACAGAAGTCTGGATGCAAAATTTGGTGGCTCTACCTTTTTTAGTCTCTGAGATTCAGGTGCTCAACAAGACGGACGGACAGACAGACAGGGCTCAATCGACTCGGCTATTGATGGTGATCAAGAATATATACACTTTATGGGGTCAGAAACGATTCCTTCTGTGTGTTACATACATTAACTTTGTGCACAAATACAATATACCCTATTAACTCTTCGAGTACCGGGTATAACACAAATA
>NW_022999652.1:0-1029 GCF_900245975.1 Drosophila guanche | reverse complement strand
TTTACCCAGACGGTAGGCCAAAACCACACAGAGTTTGGATCCATTTTATAGCAGAATCAATCAACTTTTCAGATAATCAAAGTTTTTTGCAATAAGATCTAAGATACTTAAGTTATGTGAAAATCCCGCAACCTCTGAAAACCTCTTAAACTAAAAATTACTTCCTTAATAAGTTCTTAAAAAACAAGTTCTGCCATAGAAAATAAACCCGACTTTTCCCAAGTTTTTAAAGTCAAAAATTCGAAAAAAAAAATCTCACGACAATCCACATTTTTGCATTTCAAAGCTTTACCCAGACGGTAGGCCAAAACCACACAGAGTTTTAATCCATTTTATAGCAGAATCAATCAACTTTTCAGATAATCAAAGTTTCTTGCAATCAGATCTAAGATACCTAAGTTATGTGAATAAACCGCAACCTCTGAAAACCCCTTAAACTAAAAATTACAAAATTGATAGTTCTTAAAAAACAAGTTCTGCCATAGAAAATAAACCCGACTTTTCCCGAGTTTTTAAAGTCAAAAATTCGAAAAAAAAAATCTCACAACAATGCACATTTTTGCATTTCAAAGCTTTACCCAGACGGTAGGCCAAAACCACACAGAGTTTTAATCCATTTTATAGCAGAATCAATCAACTTTTCAGATAGTCAAAGTTGTTTGCAATCAGATCTAAGATACTTAAGTTATGTGAAAAAACCTCAACCTCTGAAAACCCCTTAAACTAAAAATTACAAAATTGATAGTTCTTAAAAAACAAGTTCTGCCATAGAAAATAAAGCCGACTTTTTCCGAGTTTTTAAAGTCAAAATTTCGAAAAAAAATCTCACAACAATCCACATTTTTGCATTTCAAAGCTTTACCCAGACGGTAGGCCAAAACCACACAGAGTTTGGATCCATTTGATAGCAGAATCAACCAACTTTTCAGATAATCAAAGTTTTTTGCAATCAGATCTAAGATACTTAAGTTATGTGAAAAAACCGCAACCTCTGAAAACCCCTTAAACTAAAAATTACTTCCTTAATAA
>NW_022999651.1:0-1029 GCF_900245975.1 Drosophila guanche | reverse complement strand
TTTACTTTAAAAACTCGGGAAAAGTCGGGTTGATTTTCTATGGCAGAACTTGTTTTTAAGAATTTATTAAGGATGTTATTTTTATTTTAAGGTTTTTTCAGAGGTTGCGGTTTGTTTTTTCACATAACTTAAGTATCTTAGATCTGGTTGCAAAAAACTTTGATTATCTGAAAAGTTGTTGATACTGCCATAAAATGGATCCAAACTCTGTGTGGGTTTGGCCTACCGTCTGGGTAAAGCTTTGATATGTAAAATTGTTGATTGTTGTGAGAGTTTTTTTTTTCGAAATTTTTACTTTAAAAACTCGGGAAAAGTCGGGTTGATTTTCTATGGCAGAACTTGTTTTTAAGAATTTATTAAGGATGTTATTTTTATTTTAAGGTTTTTTCAGAGGTTGCGTTTTGTTTTTACACATAACTTAAGTATCTTAGATCTGGTTTCAAAAAACTTTGATTATCTGAAAAGTTGATTGATACTGCTTTAAAGTGGATCCAAGCTGTGTGTGGTTTTGGCCTACCGTCTGGGTAAAGCTTTGATATGCAAAAATGTTGATTGTTATGAGATTTTTTTTTTCCGAATTCTTGACTTTAAAAACTCGGGAAGAGTCGGGTTTATTTTCTATGGCAGAACTTGTTTTTTAAGAATTTATTAAGGACGTTATTTTTAGTTTAAGGTTTTTTCAGAGGTTGCGTTTTGTTTTTACACATAACTTAAGTATCTTAGATCTGGTTGCAAAAAACTTTGATTATCTGAAAAGTTGATTCGTACTGCTGCGTACTGCTGTGTTCCGCGCGTAACAGGCTTTGGCTTGGTGTCGCATGGGCCACTGGATGGTGCAGTCATTGCATATCAACGTCCAGACATATAAAAAAAAAAACATGGATCCAAACTCGGTGTGGGTTTGGCCTACCGTCTGGGTAAAGCTTTGATATGCAAAAATGTTGATTGTTGTGAGATTTGTTTTCCAAATTTTTACTTTAAAAACTCGGGAAAAGTCGGGTTGATTTTCTATGGCAGAACTTGTTTTTA
>NW_022999650.1:0-1029 GCF_900245975.1 Drosophila guanche | reverse complement strand
TTTAAAAACTTGGGAAGAATCGGGTTTATTTTCTATGGCAGAACTTTTTTCTTAAGAATTTATTAAGAAAGTAATTTTTTGTTTAAGGTTTTTTCAGAGCTTAAGTATCTTAGATCTGGTTGCAAAAAACTTTGATTATTTGAAAAGTTGATTGATACTGCTATAAAATGGATCCAAACTCTGTGTGGTTTTGGCCTACAGTCTGGGTAAAGCTTTGAAATGCAAAAATGTTGACTTTTGTGAGGTGTTTTGTACCAAATTTTTATTTTCTATGGCAGAACTTTTCTTTTAAGAATTTTCAAAGTTTGTAGTTTTTTGTTTAATGTTTTCTAGAGGTGGCGGTTTGTTTTTTCACATAACTCAAGTATCTTAGATCTGGTTATAAAGAACTTTGATTATCTGAAAAGTTGATTGATGCTGCTATGAAGTGGATCCAAACTGTGTGTGGTTTTGGCCTACCGTCTCGGAAATGAAAAATATATTGATTGATGTGAGATTTTTTTCTTCGAAATTTTGACTTTAAAAAATCGGGAAAAGTCGGGAATATTTTCCATGGGTGAACTTTTTTTTTTAGAATTTATTAAGGATGTAATTTTAGTTTACTTTTTTTTTATTTTATTTTTTTATTTTTACTTTAAAAATTCGGGAAAAGTCGGGTTTATTTTCTATGGCAGAACTTCTCTTTTAAGAATTTTCAAAGCTTGTTACTTTTTTTTAGGTTTTTTAGAAGTAGCGGTGTGTTTTTTCACATAACTTAACTATCTTAGACCTGGTTGTAAAGAACTTTGATTACTTTGAGTTTCATAGGTTGCGGTTGGTTTTTTCACATAACTTAAGTATCTTAATTTTGGTTGTAAAAAACTTTGATTATCTGAAAAGTTGATTGATACTGCTATAAAATGGATCCAAACTCTGTGTGGTTTTGGCCTACCGTCTGGGTAAAGCTTTAAAATGCAAAAATGTTGATTGTTGTGAGAATTTTTTTTTTTCCAAATTTTGACTTTAAAAAATCGGGAAAAGTCGGGTTTA
>NW_022999649.1:0-1029 GCF_900245975.1 Drosophila guanche | reverse complement strand
TTCAAAGCTTTTCCGAGACGGTAGGCCAAAACCACACAGAGTTTGGATCCATTTTATAGGAGTATCAATCAACTTTTCAGATAATCAAAGTTTTTTACAACCACATCTAAGATACTTAAGTTATGTGAAAAAACAAACCGCAACCTCTGAAAAAACCGAAAAATAACTTCCTTAATAAGTTCTTAAAAAACAAGTTCTGGCATAGAAAAAAAACAGGACTTTTCCTAAGTTTTTAAAGAAAAAATTTCGAAAAAAAAATCTCACAACAGTCCACATTTTTGTATTTCAAAGCTTTTCCGAGACGGTAGGCCAAAACCACACAGAGTTTGGATCCATTTTATAGCAGTATCAATCAACTTTTCAGATAATCAAAGTTTTTTGCAACCCGATCTAAGATACTTAAGTTATGTGAAAAAACAAACCGCAACCTTTGAAGAAACCTTAAACTAAAAATCGCATCCCTAATAAGTTCCTAAAAAACAAGTTCTGCTATAGAAAATAAACCCGACTTTTCCAGAGTTTTTAAAGTAAAAATATCTAAAAAAAAATCTCACATCAATCAACATTTTTGCATTTCGAAGCTTTACCCAGACGGTAGGCCAAAACCACAAACAGTTTGGATCCATTTAATAGCAGTATCAATCAACTTTTCAGATAATCAAAGTTTTTTACAACCACAGTTAAGATACTTAAGTTATGTGAAAAAACAAACCGCAACCTCTGAAAAAACCTTAAACTTAAAATTACTTCCTTAATAAGTTCTTAAAAAACAAGTTCTGCCATAGAAAAAAAACCCGAATTTTTAAAGTCAAAATTTCGTACAAAATACCTCACAAAAATCAACATTTTTGTATTTTAAAGCTTTACCCAGACGGTAGGCCAAAACCACACAGAGTTTGGATCCATTTTATAGCAGTATCAATCAACTTTTCAGATAATCAAAGTTTTATACAACCAAAATTAAGATACTTAAGTTATGTGAAAAAACAAAGCGCAACCTCTGAAAAAACCTTAAACTTAAAATTACTT
>NW_022999648.1:0-1029 GCF_900245975.1 Drosophila guanche | reverse complement strand
CTTTGATTATCTGAAAAGTTGATTGATACTGCTATAAAATGGATCCAAACTCTGTGTGGTTTTGGCCTACCGTCTGGGTAAAGCTTTAAAATGCAAAAATGTTGATTGTTGTGAGATTTTTTTTTTCGAAATTTTGACTTTAAAAACTTAGGAAAAGTCGGTTTTATTTTCTATGGCAGAACTTTTTTTTTTAGGAACTTATTAAGGATGTAATTTTTAGTTTAAGGTTTTTTTTCAGAGGTCGGGTTTGTCACATAACTTAAGTATCTTTATTTTGGTTGTACAAAACTTTGATTATCTGAAAAGTTGATTGATACTGCTATAAAATGGATCCAAACTCTGTGTGGGTTTGGCCTACCGTCTGGGTAAAGCTTTGAAATGCAAAAATGTTGATTTTTGTGAGGTATATTTTACGAATTTTTGACTATAAAAACTCGGGAAAAGTCGGTTTTATTTTCTATGGAAGAACTTGTTTTTTATGAACTTATTAAGGAAGTAATTTTAAGTTTAATGTTTTTTCAGAGGTAGCGGTTTGTTTTTTTCACATAACTTAAGTACCTTAATTTTGGTTGTAAAAAACTTTGATTATCTGAAAAGTTGATTGCTACTGGTATAAAATGGATCCAAACTCGGTGTGGTTTTAGCCTACCGTCTCGAAAAAGCTTTAAAATGCCAAAATGTTGATTGATGTGAGATTTATTTTTTTTGATATTTTTACTTTAAAAATTAAAAATAACTTAAGTATCTTACTTTTGGTTGTAAAAAACTTTAATTATCTGAAAAGTTGATTGCTACTGGTATAATATGGATCCAAACTCTGTGTGGTTTTAGCCTACCGTCTGGGTAAAGCTATGAAATGCAAGTATTTTGATTGTTGTGAGATTTTATGTTTTCGAAATTTTTACTTTAAAAACTCGGGAAAAGTCGGGTTTATTTTCTATGCCAGTGCTTGTTTTTTAAGAACTTATTAAGGAAGTAATTTTAAGTTTAAGGTTTTCTCAGAGGTTGCGGTTTGTTTTTTCACATAAC
>NW_022999647.1:0-1030 GCF_900245975.1 Drosophila guanche | reverse complement strand
ATAGCAGTAGCAATCAACTTTTCAGATAATCAAAGTTTTTTACAACCAAAATTAAGATACTTAAGTTATGTAAAAAAACAAACAACCTCTGAAAAAACCTTAAACTAAAAATTACAAAATTGCTAGTTCCTAAAAAACAAGTTCTGCCATAGAAAATAAACCCGACTTTTCCCGAGTTCTGAAAGTCAAAATTAGGAAGAAAAATCTCACAACAATCAACATTTTTGCATTTTAAAGCTTTACCCATACGGTTGTCCAAAACCACACAGAGTTTGGATCCATTTTATAGCAGTATCAATCAACTTTTCAGATAATCAAAGTTTTTTACAACCAAAATTAAGATACTTAAGTTATGTGAAAAAACAAACCGCATCCTCTCAAAAAAACCTTAAACTTAAAATTACTTCCTTAATAAGTTCTTAAAAAACAAGTTCTGCCATAGAAAAAAAACCCGAGTTTTTAAAGTCAAAATTTCGTACAAAATACCTCACAAAAATCAAAATTTTTGCATTTTAAGCTTTACCCAGACGGTAGGCCAAAACCACACAGAGTTTGTATCCATTTTATAGCAGTATCAATCAACTTTTCAGATAATCAAAGTTTTTGACAACCAAAATTAAGATACTTAAGTTATGTGAAAAAACAAACCGCAACCTCTGAAAAAACCTTAAACTTAAAATTACTTCCTTAATAAGTTCTTAAAAAACAAGTTCTGCCATAGAAAATAAACCCGAGATTTTAAAGTAAAAATTTCGAAAACAAAAAATTTCACAACAATCAACATTTTTGCATTTCAAAGCTTTTCCGAGATGGTAAGCCAAAACCACAAAAAGTTTGGATCCATTTTATAGCAGTATCAATCAACTTTTCAGATAATCAAAGTTTTTTGCAACCAGATCTAAGATACTTAAGTTATGTAAAAAAAACAAACCGCAACCTCTGAAAAAACCTTAAACTAAAAATTACAACCTTAATAAGTTCCTAAAAAACAAGTTCTGCCATAGAAAATAAACCCGACTTTTCCCGAGTT
>NW_022999646.1:0-1030 GCF_900245975.1 Drosophila guanche | reverse complement strand
AGATAATCAAAGTTTTTTGCAACCAGATCTAAGATACTTAAGTTATGTGAATAAACCGCAACCTCTGAAAACCCCTTAAACTAAAAATTACAAAATTTATAGTTCTTAAAAAACAAGTTCTGCCATAGAAAATAAAGCCGACTTTTTCCGAGTTTTTAAAGTCAAAATTTCGAAAAAAAAAAATCTTACAACAATCCACATTTTTGCATTTCAAAGCTTTACCCAGACGGTAGGCCAAAACCACACAGAGTTTGGATCCATTTTATAGCAGAATCAATCAACTTTTGAGATAATCAAAGTTTTTTGCAATCAGATCTAAGAAACTTAAGTTATGTGAAAAAACCGCAACCTCTGAAAACCCCTTAAACTAAAAATTACAAAATTGATAGTTCTTAAAAAACAAGTTCTGCCATAGAAAACAAAGCCGACTTTTTCCGAGTTTTTAGAGTAAAAATTTCGAAAAAAAAAATCTCACAACAATCCACATTTTTGCATTTCAAAGCTTTACCCAGACGGTAGGCCAAACCCACACAGAGTTTGGATCCATTTTATAGCAGAATCAATCAACTTTTCAGATAGTCAAAGTTTTTTGCAATCAGATCTAAGATACTTAAGTTATGTGAAAAAACCGCACCCTCTGAAAACCCCTTAAACTAAAAATTACAAAATTGATAGTTCTTAAAAAACAAGTTCTGCCATAGAAAATAAAGCCGACTTTTTCCGAGTTTTTAGAGTAAAAATTTCGAAAAAAAAAATCTAACAACAATCCACATTTTTGCATTTCAAAGCTTTACCCAGACGGTAGGCCAAAACCACACAGAGTTTGGATCAATTTTATAGCAGTATCAATCAACTTTTCAGATAATCAAAGTTTTTTACAACCAAAATTAAGATACTTAAGTTATTTGAGAAAACAAACCGCAACCTCTGAAAAAACCTTAAACTAAAAATTGCTTCCTTAATAAGTTCTTAAAAAACAAGTTCTGCCATAGAAAATAAACCCGACTTTTCCCGAGTTTTTAAAGTAAAA
>NW_022999645.1:0-1030 GCF_900245975.1 Drosophila guanche | reverse complement strand
AGGTTTTTTTTAGAGCTTGCGGTTTGTTTTTTTTTTTCATAACATAAGTATCTTAGATCTGGTTGCAAAAAAACTTTGATTATCTGAAAAGTTGATTGATACTGCTATAAAATGGATCCAAACTCTGACTGGTTTTGGCCTACCGTCTCGAAAAGCTTTGAAATGCAAAAATGTGGATTGTTGTGATATTTTTTTTCTCGAAATTTTGACTTTAAAAACTCGGGAAAAGTTGGATTTATTTTCTATGGCAGAACTTGTTTTTTAAGAACTAGCAATTTTGTAATTTTTCGTTTAAGGTTTTTTCAGAGGTTGCGGTTCGTTTTTTCACATAACTTAAGTATATTAATTTTGGATGTAAAAAACTTTGATTATCTAAAAAGTTGATTGATACTGCTATTAAATGTATTCAAACTCTGTGTGGCTATGGCCTACCGTCTCGGTAAAGCTTTAAAATGCAAAAATGTTCATTTTTGTGAGGTATTTTGTACGAAATTTTGACTTTAAAAACTCGGATTTTTTTTCTATGGCAGAACTTGTTTTTTAAGAACTTATTAAGAAAGTAATTTTAAGTTTAAGGTTTTTTCAGAGGTTGTGGTTCGTTTTTTCACATAACTTAAGTATCTTAATTTTGTTTGTAAAAAACTTTGATTATCTGAAAAGTTGATTGATACTGCTATAAAATGGATCCAAACTGAGTGGTTTTGGCCTACCGTCTGGATAAGCCTTTGAAATGCAAAAATGTTAATTGATGTGAGATTTTTTTTTCCGATATTTTTACTTTAAAAACTCGGGAAAAGTTGGGTTTATTTTCTTTGGCAGAACTTGTTTTTTAGGAACTTATTAAGGAAGTAATTTTTAGTTTAAGGTTTTTTCAGATGTTGCGGTTGGTTTTTCACATAACTTAAGTATCTTAATTTTGGTTGTAAAAAACTTTGATTATCTGAAAAGTTGATTGATTCTGCTATAAAATGGATCCAAACTCTGTGTGGTTTTGGCCTACCGTCTGGGTAAAGCTTTAAAATGCAAAAAT
>NW_022999644.1:0-1031 GCF_900245975.1 Drosophila guanche | reverse complement strand
CAACCAGATCTAAGATAACTAGGTTATAGGAAAAAAACAAACCTCAACCTCAAAATCAAAATTTCGAAGAAAAAAAAATCTAACATCAATCAACATTTTTGCATTTCAAAGCTTTACCCAGACGGTAGGCCAAAACCACACAGTTTGGATCCATTTTATAGCAGTATCAATCAACTTTTCAGATATTCAAAGTTTTTTACAACCAAAATTAAGATACTTAAGTTATGTGAAAAAACAAACCACAACCTCTGAAAAAACCTTAAACTAAAAATTACAAAATTGCTAGTTCTTAAAAAACAAGATCTGCCATAGAAAATAAAAGCGACTTTTCCCGAGTTTTTAAAGTCAAAATTTCGAAAAAAATATCTCACAACAATCCACATTTTTGCATTTCAAAGCTTTTCCGAGACAGTAGGCCAAAACCACACAGAGTTTGGATCCACTTTATAGCAGTATCAATCAACTTTTAGATAATCAAAATTTTTTACAACCAAAATTCAGATTCTTAAGTTATGTGAAAAAACAAACCGCAACCTCTGAAAAACCCTTAAACTAAAAATTACATCCTTAATAAGTTCCTAAAAAACAAGTTCTGCCATAGAAAATAAACCCGACTTTTCCCGAGTTTTTAAAGTAAAAATATCGAAAAAAAAAATCTCACATCAATCAACATTTTTGCATTTCAAAGCTTTACCCAGACGGTAGGCCAATACCACACAGTTTGGATCCATTTTATAGCAGTATCAATCAACTTTTCAGATAATCAAGGGTTTTTACAACCAAAATTAAGATACTTAAGTTATGTGAAAAAACAAACCACAACCTCTGAATAAACCTTAAACTAAAAATTACAAAATTACTAGTTCTTAAAAAACAAGTTCTGCCATAGAAAATAAAACCGACTTTTCCCGAGTTTTTAAAGTCAAAATTTCGAGAAAAAAAAATCTCACAACAATCAACATTTTTGCATTTCAAAGCTTTTCCGAGACCGTAGGCCAAAACCACAAACAGTTTGGATCCATTTAATAGCA
>NW_022999643.1:0-1031 GCF_900245975.1 Drosophila guanche | reverse complement strand
AACATTTTTGCATTTCAAAGCTTTACCCAGACGGCAGGCCAAAACCACACACAGTTTGGATCCACTTCATAGCAGCATCAAACAACTTTTCAGATAATCAAAGTTTTTTGCAACCAGATCTAAGATACTTAAGTTATGTGAAAAAACAAACCGCAACCTCTGAAAAATCCTTAAACAAAAAATTACATCCTTAATAAGTTCTTAAAAAACAAGTTCTGCCATAGAAAATAAACCCGACTTTTCCCGAGTTTTTAAATTAAAAAATTCGAAGAAAAAAAATCTCACAACAATCATCATTTTTGCATTTCAAAGCTTTACCCAGACGGTAGGCCAAAACCACACTGAGTTTGGCTCCATTTTATAACAGTATCAATCAACTTTTCAGATAATCAAATTTCTTTACAACCAGATCTAAGATACTTAAATTATGTGAAAAAACAAACCGCAACCTCTGAAAAAAACCTTAAACTAAAAATTAAATCCTTAATAAGTTCTTAAAAAACCAGGTTCTGCCATAGAAAATAAACTCGACTCTTCCCGAATTTTTAAAATCAAAATTTCGAAAAAAAATACCTCACAAAAATCAACATTTTTGCATTTCAAAGTTTTACCCAGACGGTAGGCCAAAACCACCCACAGTTTGGATCCACTTTATAGCAGTATCATTCAGCTTTTCAGATAATCAAAGTTTTTTGCAACCAGATCTAAGATACTTATGCTATGTGAAAAAAAACAAGTCGCTACCTATGAAAAAACCTTAAACAAAAAATAACATCCTTAATAAGTTCCTAAAAAACAAGTTCTGCCATAGAAAATAAACCCGACATTTCCAGAGTTTTTAAAGTCAAAATTTTAACAATAAAATACTCACAACAATCAACATTTTTGCATTTCAAAGCTTTACCCAGACGGTAGGCCAAAACCACACACAGTTTGGATCCATTTTATAGCAGTATCAATCAAATTTTCAGATAATGAACGTTTTTTGCAACCAGATCTAAGATACTTAAGTTATGTGAAAAAACAAACCG
>NW_022999642.1:0-1031 GCF_900245975.1 Drosophila guanche | reverse complement strand
CAAAGCTTTTCCGAGACGGTAGGCTAAAACCACACAGAGTTTGGATCCATTTTATACCAGTAGCAATCAACTTTTCAGATAATCAAAGTTTTTTACAACCAAAATTAAGGTACTTAAGTTATGTGAAAAAAACAAACCGCAACCTCTGAAAAAAACCTTAAACTAAAAATTACATCTTTAATAAGTTCCTAAAAAACAAGTTCTGCCATAGAAAATAAAACCGACTTTTTCCAAGTTTTTAAAGTCAAAATTTCGAAAAAAAAAAATCTCACAACAATCAACATTTTTGCATTTCAAAGCTTTACCCAGACGGTAGGCCAAAACCACACAGAGTTTGGATCCATTTTATAGCAGTATCAATCAACTTTTCAGATAATCAATGTTTTTTACAACCAGATCTAAGATACTTAAGTTATGTGAAAAAACCAACCGCAACCTCTAAAAAAACTTTAAACTTAAAATAACTTCCTTAATAAGTTCTTAAAAAACAAGTTCTGGCATAGAAAATAAACCCGACTTTTCCTGAGTTTTTAAAGTCAAAAATTCGTAAAAAATACCTCACAAAAATCAAAATTTTTGCATTTCAGAGCTTTACCCAGACGGTAGGCCAAACCCACACAGAGTTTGGATCCATTTTATAGCAGAATCAATCAAATTTTCAGATAATCAAAGTTTTTTACAACCAGATCTAACATATTTAAGTTATGTGAAAAACCCAACCGCAACCTCTGAAAAAACCTTAAACTTAAAATAACTTCCTTAATAAGTTCCTAAAAAAACAAGTTCTGCCATAGAAAATAAAACCGACTTTTCCTAAGTTTTTAAAGTCAAAAATTCTTAAAAAATACCTCACAAAAATCAACATTTTTGCATTTCAAAGCTTTACCCAGACGGTAGGCCAAAACCACACAGAGTTTGGATCCATTTTATAGCAGTATCAATCAACTTTTCAGATAATCAACGTTTTTTACAACCAGATCTAAGATACTTAAGTTATGTGAAAAAACCAACCGCAACCTCTGAAAAAACCT
>NW_022999641.1:0-1031 GCF_900245975.1 Drosophila guanche | reverse complement strand
ACTTCCTTAATAAGTTCTTAAAAAACAAGTTCTGCCATAGAAAATAAACCCGACTTTTCCCGAGTTTTTAAAGTAAAAATTTCGAAAACAAAAAATCTCACAAAAATCAACATTTTTGCATTTCAAAGCTTTACCCAGACGGTAGGCCAAAACCACACAGAGTTTGGATCCATTTTATAGCAGTATCAATCAACTTTTCAGATAATCAAAGTTTTTTGCAACCAGATCTAAGATACTTAAGTTATGTGAAAAAACAAACCGCAACCTCTGAAAAAACCTTAAACTAAAAATTACTTCCTTAATAAGTTATTAAAAAACAAGTTCTGCCATAGAAAATAAAGCCGACTTTTTCCGAGTTTTTAAAGTCAAAAATTCGAAAAAAAAAATCTCACAACAATCCACGTTTTTGCATTTCAAAGCTTTACCCAGACGGTAGGCCAAAACCACACAGAGTTTGGATCCATTTTATAGCAGAATCAATCAACTTTTCAGATATTCAAAGTTTTTTTTCAATCAGATCTAAGATACTTAAGTTATGTGAAAAAACCGCAACCTCTGAAAACCCCTTAAACTAAAAATTATAAAATTGATAGTTCTTAAAAAACAAGTTCTGCCATAGAAAACAAAACCGACTTTTCCCGAGTTTTTAAAGACAAAAATTCGTAAAAAATACCTCGCAAAAATCCACATATTTGCAATTCAAAGCTTTACCCAGACGGTAGGCCAAAACCACACAGAGTTTGGATCAATTTTATAGCAGTATCAATCAACTATTCAGATAATCAAAGTTTTTAACAACCAAAATTAAGAAACTTAAGTTATATGAAAAAACCTGAAAAAACCTTAAACTAAAAATTACTTCCTTAATAAGTTCTTAAAAAACATGTTCTGTCATAGAAAAAAACCCGACTTTTCCCGAGTTTTTAAAGTAAAAATTTCGAAAACAAAAAATCTCACAACAATCAACATTTTTGCATTTCAAAGCTTTACCCAGACGGTAGGCCAAAACCACACAGAGTTTGGATCCATTT
>NW_022999640.1:0-1031 GCF_900245975.1 Drosophila guanche | reverse complement strand
GTATCTTAATTTTGGTTGTAAAAAACTTTGATTATCTGAAAAGTTGATTGATACTGCTATCAAATGGATCCAAAGTCTGTGTGGTTTTGGCCTACCGTCTCAGAAAAGCTTTGAAATGAAAAAATGTGGATTGTTGTGAGATTTTTTTTCTTAGAAATTTTGACTTTAAAACTCTGGAAAAGTCGGTTTTATTTTCTATGGCAGAACTTGTTTTTTAAGAACTTATTAAGGAAGTAATTTTAAGTTTAAGGTTTTTTTCAGAGGTTGTGGTTTGTTTTTTCACATAACTTAAGTATCTTAATTTTGGTTGTAAAAAACTTTGATTATCTGAAAGCTTGATTGATACTGCTATAAAATGAATCCGAACTGTTTGTGGTTTTGGCCTACCGTCTGGGTAAAGCTTTGAAATGTAAAAATGTTGATTTTTGTGAGGTATTTTGTACGAAATTTTGACTTTAAAAACTCGGGAAAAGTCGGGTTTATTTTCTATGGCAGAACTTGTTTTTTTAGGAACTTATTAAAGAGGTAAGTTTTAGTTGAAGGTTTTTTCAGAGGTAACGGTTTGTTTTTTCACATAACTTAAGTATCTTAATTTTGGTTGTAAAAAACTTTGATTATCTGAAGTGTTGATTTATACTGCTATAAAATGGATCCAAACTGTGTGGTTTTGGCCTACCGTCTGGGTAAAGCTTTGAAATGCAAAAATGTTGATTGATGTGAGATTTTTTTTTTCGATAATTTTACTTTAAAAACTTGGGAAAAGTCGGGTTTATTTTCTATAGCAGAACTTGTTTTTTAGGAACTTATTAGGGAAGTAATTTTTAGTTTAAGGTTTTTTCAGAGGTTGCGGTTTGTTTTTTTACATAACTTAAGTATCTTTGATCTGGTTGCAAAAAACTTTGATTATCTGAAAAGTTGATTGATTCTGTCATAAAATGGATCCAAACTCTGTGTGGTTTTGGCCTACCATCTGGGTAAAGCTTTAAAATGCAAAAATGTTGATTTTTGTGATGTATTTTGTACGAAATTTT
>NW_022999639.1:0-1031 GCF_900245975.1 Drosophila guanche | reverse complement strand
GAAAAAAAAATCTCACAGCAATCCACATATTTGCATTTCAAAGCTTTTCCGAGACGGTAGGCCAAAACCACACAGAGTTTGGATCCATCAATCAACTTTTCAGATAATCAACATTTTTTTCAACCAGATCTAAGATACTTAAGTTATGTAAAAAAACAAACCGCAACCTCTGAAAAAACCTTAAACTAAAAATTACAACCTTAATAAGTTCCTAAAAACAAGTTCTGCCATATAAAATAAACCCGACTTTTCCCGAGTTCTTAAAGTCAAAATTTCGAAAAAAAAATCTCACAGCAATCCACATATTTGCATTTCAAAGCTTTTCCGAGACGGTAGGCCAAAACCACACAGAGTTTGGATCCATCAATCAACTTTTCAGATAATCAACATTTTTTTCAACCAGATCTAAGATACTTAAGTTATGTGAAAAAACAAACCGAAACCTCTGAAAAAACATTAAAACACAAATTACTTCCTTAATAGGTTCTTAAAAAACAAGTTCTGCCATAGAAAATAAACCCGAGTTTTTAAAGTAAAAATATCGAAAAAAAAATCTCACAACAATCCACATTTTTGCATTTCAAAGCGTTTCCGAGACGGTAGCCCAAAATCACACAGAGTTTGGATCTTTTTTATAGCAGTATCAATCAACTTTTTAAATGTTTAAAAATAAAATTAAAATTAAAATTAAAAATTAAAAATATCGAAAAAAAAAATCTCACATCAATCAACATTTTTGCATTTCAAAGCTTTACCCAGACGGTAGGCCAAAACCACAAACAGTTTGGATCCATTTTATAGCAGTATCAATCAACTTTTCAGATAATCAAAGTTTTGCAACCAGATCTAAGATACTTAAGTTATGTGAAAAAACAAACCGAAACCTCTGAAAAAACATTAAAACACAAATTACTTCCTTAATAAGTTCTTAAAAAACAAGTTCTGCCATAGAAAATAAACCCGAGTTTTTAAAGTAAAAATTTCGAAAACAAAAAATCTCACAACAATCAACATTTTTGCATTTCAAAGCT
>NW_022999638.1:0-1031 GCF_900245975.1 Drosophila guanche | reverse complement strand
TCTGAAATAGTTGATTAATACTGCTATAAAGTGGATCCAACCCCTGTGTGGTTTTGGCCTACCGTCTGGGCAAAGCTTTGAAATGCAAAAATGTTGATTTTTGTGAGGTATTTTTTACGAAATTTTGACTTTTAAAACTCGGAAAGAGTCGGGTTTATTTTCTATGGCAGAACTTTATTTTTAAGAATTTATTAAGAAAATAATTTTTTGTTTAAGGTTTTTTCAGAGATAGCGATTTGTTTTTTTACATAACTTAAGTATCCTAATTTTGGTTGTAAAAACTTTGATTATCTGAAAAGTTTATTGATACTGCTATAAAATGGAGCCAAACTCTGTGTGGTTTTGGCCTACCGTCTGGGTAAAGGCTTTAAATGCAAAAATTTTGATTTTTGTGAGGTATTTAGTACGAAATTTTGACTTTAAAAATTCGGGAAAAGTCGGGTTTATTTTCTATGGCAGAACTTTTCTTTTAAGTATTTTCAAAAGGTTGTACTTTTTTGTTTAATGTGTTTTAGAAGTGGCGGTTTGTTTTTTCACATAACTCAAGTATCTTAGATCTGGTTGCAAAAAACTTTGATTATCTGAAAAGTTGATTGATACTGCTATAAAATGGATCCAAACTCTTTGTGGTTTTGGCCTACCGTCTGGGAAAAGCTTTGAAATGCAAAAATTTTGATTTTTGTGAGGTATTTTGTAGGAAATTTTGACTTTAAGAATTCGGGAAAAGTCGGGTCTATTATCTATGCCAGAACTTTTTTTTAAGAGATTATTAAGAAAGCAAGTAAAAAACTTGGATTATCTGAAAAGTTGATTGATACTGCTATAAAATGGGTCCAAACTGTTTGTGGATTTGGCCTACCGCCTATTTTCTATCGCAGAACTTGTTTTTTAGGATCTTATTAAGGATGTAATTTTTAGTTTAAGGTTTTTTCAGAGGTTGCGTTTTGTTTTTTCACATAACGTAAATATCTTACTTTTGGTTGTAAAAAACTTTAATTATTTGAAAAGTTGATTGATACTGCTATGAAATG
>NW_022999637.1:0-1032 GCF_900245975.1 Drosophila guanche | reverse complement strand
TTTTTTCTTGTGATCAATTGAACTCTATTAGAATTGAAAGTTTTAATTTTTGTTTTATATCCATTTGAATTCTATGATTTTATTTCGCTTGTTTTTTGTGATTTCATCATATTTATGCTAAGGTAAGTGTTAAGTATTAATATATCAACATAATATAACAATCTATGCCTGTTTGAAAACTTATATAAAAAATCCTTTTTCTAATGAATTTTTGTTCTATACATGTACATGGAAATCATTTACGGCCGTCAAAGTTGTAACATTCATTCATAGTGCTCCTCTTGTTGAACGAGCAAAGATCTTAAGGGAAAGACGAAGACGAAGTTATATTTATGTCTTTACAAGACAGTACAGATGTAGTGCGGCAGCATTGCTATGGAAAATTTATCTCTGCATTGGAATGCATTGCAAAAAAGTTCTCTAATTCCTCAAATAGGAGGGATTATACTCGGATTTTTTAGAGGGCGATTGTTGCTGAAGATGGCGCCCATATTTCGAAGTTAAACCTCGATATACTCGAGGTTTATTTGTCTTAAGAAGAACATTGTGATTTCAACTTTTTTTGAGATCGTCAGGAGAAGAATGGTAATTTCATCAAGGCTAAGAAGTCGAGGTTTCTCTCGAAGTCTTCATGTCTTGTCGAGGTTTAAGTTTTGTATCCTGACAAATGTCTGCTTAAGCTGAGAAAGTGTACGAACTGATCGGTGGCTTGTGTTTGTAGTATGCACAACATCGAAATATTGTTTTACGCGAGATCTACGGTGACGATCTCTTAAGTTATTATCCGTCAGAGAGATCCGGTTATTGATTCTGCAGTGGACCTACGCTTTGCGAGGCACTGTTTGATGTACCGGTGATTTTGAACGGCTGTCTTGCAGGACACTAGCGGAGAAATTACCTTTTGGGCTGCAAGAAGTGTGCTGGAAGGAGAACGCTTAAGAAGTAGTCGTGGTGAAGCTCAGGTTGAGTTTGTAATGTGCTCAAACTGTGAATGATTCAGCCAACTTTAGATTCGATTGAATTCTAAACGTT
>NW_022999636.1:0-1032 GCF_900245975.1 Drosophila guanche | reverse complement strand
CTTTAAAAACTCGGGAGAAGTCGGTTTTATTTTCTATGCCAGAACTTGTTTTTTAAGAACTAGCAATTTTGTAATTTTTAGTTTACGGTTTTTTCAGAGGTTGCGGTTTTTTTTTTTACATAACTTAAGTATCTTAGATCTGGTTGCAAAAAACTTTGATTATCTGAAAAGTTGATTGACACTTCTATAAAATGGATCCAAATTGTTTGTGGTTTTGGCCTACCATCTCGGAAAAGCTTTGAAATGCAAAAATGTTGATTGTTGTGAGATTTATTGTTTTCGAAATTTTTACTTTAAAATCTCGGGTTTTTTTTCTATGGCAGAACTTGTTTTTTAAGAACTTATTAAGGAAGTTATTTTAAATTTAAATTTTTTTCAGAGGTTGCGGTTTGTTTTTTCACATAACTTAAGTATTTTAATTTTGGTTGTAAAAAACTTTGATTATCTGAAAAGTTGATTGATACTGCTATAAAATGAATCCAAACTCTGTGTGGTTTTGGCCTACCGTCTGGGTAAAGCTTTAAAATGGAAAAATGTGGATTTTTGTGAGGTATTTTGTACGAAATTTTGACTTTAAAAACTCGGGGTTTTTTTTTCTATGGCAGAACTTGTTTTTTAAGTACTTATTAAGGAAGTAATTTTAAGTTTAAGGTTTTTTCAGAGGTTGCGCTTTGTTTTTTCACATAACTTAAGTATCTAAGACCTGGTTGCAAAAAACTTTGACTATCAGAAAAGTTGATTGATTCTGCTATAAAATGGATCCAAACTCTGTGTGGTTTTGGCCTACCGTCTGGGTAAAGCTTTGAAATGCAAAAATGTTGATTTTTGTAGGAATTTTGTACGAAATTTTGACTTTAAAAACTCGGGTTTTTTTTTCTATGGCAGAACTTGTTTTTTAATAACTTATTAAGGAAGTAGTTTTAACTTTAAGGTTTTTTTAGAGGTTGCGGGTTGTTTTTTCACATAACTTAAGTATCTTAATTTTGGTTGTAAAAAACTTTGATTATCTAAAAAGTTGATTGATACTGCTTT
>NW_022999635.1:0-1032 GCF_900245975.1 Drosophila guanche | reverse complement strand
ACAGAGTTTGGATCCACTTTATAGCAGTATCAATCAACTATTCAGGTTATCAAAGTTCTTTACAACCAGACCTTAGATACGTAAGTTATGTGCAAAAACAAACCGCAATCTCTGAAAAAACCTTAAACTAAAAATTACATCCTTAATAAATTCTTAAAAAACAAGTTCTGCCATAGAAAATAAACCCGACTTTTCCCGATTTTTTAAAGTCAAAATTTCGAAGAAAAAAAATCTCACAGCAATAAGCATTTTTGCCTTTCAAAGCTTAACCGAGACGGTAGGCCAAAACCACACAGAGTTTGGATCCATTTTATAGCAGTATCAATCAAATTTTCAGATAATCAAAGTTTTTTGCAACCAGATCCTAGATACTTAAGTTATGTGAAAAAAACCGCAACCTCTGAAAAAAACATTAAACAAAAAATTACAAAATTGTTAGTTCTTAAAAAACAATTTCCGCCATAGAAAATAAACCCGACTTTTCCCGAGTTTTTAAAGTCAAAATTTCGAAAAAAAAAATCTCACAACAAACAACATTTTTGCATTTCAAAGCTTTTCCGAGACGGTAGGTCAAAACCACAAACAGTTTGGATCAGTTTTATAGCAGTATCAATCAACTTTTCAGATAATCAAAGTTTTTTACAACCAAAATTAAGATACTTAAGTTATGTGAAGAAACAAACCGCAACCTCTGAAAAACCCTTAAACTAAAAATTACATCCTTAATAAGTTTCTAAAAAAACAAGTTCTGCCATAGAAAATAAACCCGACCTTTCCCGAGTTTTTAAAGTCAAATATTCGTAAAAAATACCTCACAAAAATCAACATTTTTGCATTTCAAAGCTTTTCCGAGACGGTACGCCAAAACCACACAGAGTTTGGATCCATTTTATAGCAGTATCAATCAACTTTTCAGATAATCAAAGTTTTTTACATCCAAAATTAAGGTACTTAAGTTATGTGAAGAAACAAACCGCAACCTCTGAAAAAACCTTAAACTTAAAATTACTTTCTTAATAAGTTCTTAAAAAA
>NW_022999634.1:0-1032 GCF_900245975.1 Drosophila guanche | reverse complement strand
CTCTGTGTGGTTTTGGCCTACCGTCTCGGTTAAGCTTTGAAATGCAAAAATGCTTATTGTTGTGAGATTTATTGTTTTCGAAATTTTTACTTTAAAAACTCGAGAAAAGTCGGGTTATTTTCTATGGCAGAATTATTTTTTTTTGAACTTATTAAGGAAGTAATTTTTAGTTTAAGGTTTTTTCAGAGGTTGCGGTTTGCTTTTTCACATAACTTAAGTATCTTAATTGTGGTTGAAAGAAACTTTGATTATCTGAAAAGTTGATTGATTCTGCTATAAAATGGATCCAAACTCTGTGTGGTTTTGGCCTACCGCCTGGGTAAGGATTTGAAATGCAAAAATGTTGATTTTTGTGAGGTATTTTGTACGAAATTTTGACTTTAAAAACTCGGGTTTATTTTCTATGGCAGAATTTGTTTTTTAAGAACTTATTAAGGAAGTAATTTTAAGTTTAAGGTTTTTTCAGAGGTTGCGGTTTGTTTTTTCAAATAACTTAAGTATCTTAATTGTGGTTGTAAAAAGCTTTGATTATCCGAAAAGATGATTGATACTGCTATTAAATGGATCAAAACTGTTTGTGGTTTTGGCCTACCGCCTGGGTAAGGATTTGAAATGCAAAAATGTTGATTGATGTGAGATTTTTTTTCTCGATATTTTAACTTTAAAAACTTGGGAAATGTCGGGTTTATTTTCTACCGTTTTCTATGGCAGAAATTGTTTTTTAAGAACTAGCAATTTTGTAATTATTAGTTTTTAGTTTAAGGTTTTTTCAGAGGTTGCGGTTTGTTTTTTTTCACATAACTTAAGTATCTTAATTGTGGTTGTAAAAAGCCTTGATTATCTGAAAAGTTGATTGATACTGCTATAAAATGGATCCAAACTCTGAGTGGTTTTGGCCTACCGTCTGGGTAAAGCTTTGTAATGCAAAATTGTTGATTGTTGTGAGATTTTTTTTGTTCAAATTTTGACTTAAAAAAACTCGGGAAAAGTCGGGTTTATTTTCTATGGCAGAACTTGTTTTTTAAGAACTAG
>NW_022999633.1:0-1032 GCF_900245975.1 Drosophila guanche | reverse complement strand
CACATAACTTAAGTATCTTAGATCTGGTTGCAAAAAACTTTGATTATCTGAAAAGTTGATTGATTCTGCTATAAAATGGATCCAAACTCTGTGTGGTTTTGGCCTACCGTCTGGGTAAAGCTTTGAAATGCAAAAATGTTGATTGTTGTGAGATTTTTTGTTTTCGAAATTTTTACTTTAAAAACTCGGAAAAAGTCGGGTTTATTTTCTATGGCAGAACTTGTTTTTTAAGAAATTATCTGAATAGTTGATTGATACTGCTATAAAATGGATGCAAACTCTATGTGGTTTTGGCCTACCGTCTCGGAAAAGCTTTGAAATTCAAAAATGTGGATTGTTGTGAGATTTTTTTTTTTCTAAATTTTGACTTTAAAAACTCGGAAAAAGTCGGTTTTATTTTCTATGGCAGAACTTGTTTTTTAAGAACCATCAATTTTGTAATTTTTAGTTTAAGGGGTTTTCAGAGGTTGCGGTTTTTTTTCACATATCTTAAGTATCTTAGTTTTGGTTGTAAAAAACTTTGATTATCTGAATAGTTGATTGATTCTGCTATAAAATGGATCCAAACTCTGTGTGGTTTTGGCCTACCGTCTGGGTAAAGCTTTGAATTGCAAACATGTTGATTTTTGTGAGGTATTTTTTACGAATTTTCGACTTTAAAAACTCATGAAAAGTCGGGTTTGTTTTCTATGGCAGAACTTGTTTTTTAAGAACTATCAATTTTGTAATTTTTAGTTTAAGGGATTTCAGAGGTTGCGGTTTTTTCACATAACTTAAGTATCTTAGATCTGATTGCAAAAAACTTTGATTATCTGAAAAGTTGATTGATTCTTCTATAAAATGGATCCAAACTCTGTGTGGTTTTGGCCTACCGTCTGGGTAAAGCTTTGAAATGCAAAAATGTTGATTGTTGTGAGATTTTTTGTTTTCGAAATTTTTACTTTAAAAACTCGGGAAAAGTCGGGTTTATTTTCTATGGCAGAACTTGTTTTTTAAGAACTTATTAAGGAAGTAATTTTTAGTTTAAGGTTT
>NW_022999632.1:0-1032 GCF_900245975.1 Drosophila guanche | reverse complement strand
GATATGAGCATTCCCTACAGAATGGCGGTTTTAGTTTTCTTCTATCTTTAAAATTATAGATTTGGGAGGTTTTCGCCCTTTTGCGGGGGCGGAATGGGGCGTGGCACATTTTTTAAATACACTTGTAACAGTGTGAGCATACAGAAGTCTGGATGCAAAATTTGGTAGCTCTAGCTTTTATAGTCTCTGAGATTGAGGTGCTCAACAAGACGGACGGACAGACGGACGGAATGAGGGACAGACAGACAGGGCTCAATCGACTCGGCTATTGATGGTGATCAAGAATATATACACTTTTCGGGGTCGGAAACGATTCCTTTTGTGTGTTACATACATTAACTTTGTGCACAAATACAATATACCCTATTTACTCTTCGAGTACCGGGTATAAAATAAATATAAGCTGCATGAGGGTGGGGGGGGGGGGGGGGGGTTGTGGTTAAAAGTCGGCAGAGGGGCGGCAGAGGGACGGCAGAGGCAGAGGCCGAGTGAAGCATAGTGTGAATGGGAGAATGTGAAAAGAACAACAAAAGCTGCAGGACAGTGTGGGTTTAGCCACTGCTAATTAATTTATTCTTTCTGGCTATAATAATGATTCAATCGGATCCCATTTTATTTATCTGATAAATATGGCCATTCCCTACAGAATGGCGGTTTTAGTTTTCTTCTATCTTTAAAATTATAGATTTGGGAGTTTTTCGCCCTTTTGCGGAGGCGGAAGGGGGCGGGGCATATTTTTTAAATACACTTGTAACAGTGTGAGCATACAGAAGTCTGGATGCAAAATTTGGTGGCTCTAGCTTTTATAGTCTCTGAGATTCAGGTGCTCAACAAGACGGACGGACAGACGGACGGACAGACGGACAGACAGACAGGGCTCAATCGACTCGGCTATTGATGGTGATCACGAATATACACACTTTACGGGGTCGGAAACGATTCCTTCTGTGTGTTACATACATTAACTTTGTGCACAAATACAATATACCCTATTTACTCTTCGAGTACCGGGTATAAAACAAATATAAGCTG
>NW_022999631.1:0-1032 GCF_900245975.1 Drosophila guanche | reverse complement strand
TACTTCCTTAATAAGTTCTTAAAAAACATGTTCTGCCATAGAAAATAAACCCGACTTTTCCAGAGTTTTTAATGTCGAAATTTCGAAAAAAAAAAATCTCACAACAATCCACATTTTTGCATTTTAAAGCTTTACCCAGACGGTAGGCCAAAACCACACAGAGTTTGGATCCATTTTATAGCAGTATCAATCAACTTTTCAGATAATCAAAGTTTTTTACAACCAAAATTAAGCTACTTAAGTTATTTGAGAAAACAAACCGCAACCTCTGAAAAAACCATAAACTAAAAATTGCTTCCTTAATAAGTTCTTAAAAAACAAGTTCTGCCATAGAAAATAAACCCGACTTTTCCCGAGTTTTTAAAGTAAAAATTTCGAAAACAAAAAATCTCACAACAATAAACATTTTTGCATTTCAAAGCTTTACCCAGACGGTAGGCCAAAACCACACAGAGTTTGGGTCCATTCCATAGCAGTTTCAATCAACTTTTCAGATTATCAAAGTTTTTTACAACCAAAATTAAGATATTTAAGTTATTTGAGAAAACAAACCGCAACCTCTGAAAAAACCTTAAACTGAAAATTACGTCCTTAATAAGTTCTTAAAAAACAAGTTCTTCCATAGAAAATAAACCCGACTTTTCCCGAGTTTTTAAAGTAAAAATTTCGAAAACAAAAAATCTCACAACAATCAACATTTTTGCATTTCAAAGCTTTACCCAGCCGGTAGGCCAAAACCACACAGAGTTTGGATCCATTTTATAGCAGTATCAATCAACTTTTCAGATAATCAAAGTTTTTTACAACCAAAATTAAGAAACTTAAGTTGTATAAAAAAACAAACCGCAACCTCTGAAAAAACCTTAAACTAAAAGTTACTTCCTTAATAAGTTCTTAAAAAACATGTTCTGCCATAGAAAATAAACCCGACTTTTCCCGAGTTTTTAAAGTAAAAATTTCGAAAACAAAAAATCTCACAACAATCAACATTTTTGCATTTCAAAGCTTTACCCAGACGGTAGGCCAAAACCA
>NW_022999630.1:0-1032 GCF_900245975.1 Drosophila guanche | reverse complement strand
CCAAACTCTGTGTGGTTTTGGCCTACCGTCTCGGTAAAGCTTTGAAATGCAAAAATGTTGATTTTTGTGAGGTATATTGTACGAAATTTTGACTTTAAAAACTGGGGTTTATTTTCTATGGCAGAACTTGTTTTTTAAGAACTAGGTAAGTAAGTAATTTTAAGTTTAAGGTTTTTTCAGAGGTTGCGCTTTGTTTTTTTCACATAACTTAAGTATCTTAATTTTGGTTGTAAAAAACTTTGATTATCTGAAAAGTTGATTGCTACTGCTATAAAATGGATCCAAACTCTGTGTGGTTTTGGCCTACCGTCTGGGTTAAGCTTTAAAATGCAAAAATGTTGATTGTTGTGAGATTTTTTTTTTACAAATTTTGACTTTAAAAACTCGGGAAAAGTCGGGTTTATTTTCTATGGCAGAACTTGTTTTTTTAGGAACTTATTAAGGATGTAATTTTTAGTTTAAGGTTTTTTCAGAGGTTGCGGTTTGCTTTTTCTCATAACTTAAGTATATTAATTTTGGTTGTAAAAAACTTTGATTATCTGAAAATTTGATTGCTACTGCTATAAAATGGATCCAAACTCCGTGTGGTTTTGGCCTACCGTCTGGGTTAAGCTTTGAAATGCAAAAATGTTGATTGATGTGAGATTTTTTTTTTCGATATTTTTACTTTAAAAACTCGGGAAAAGTCGGGTTTATTTTCTATGGCAGAAATTGTTTTTTAGGAACTTATTAAGGTTGTAATTTTTAGTTTAAGGTTTTTTCAGAGGTTGCGGTTTGTTTTTTTTACATAACTTAATTATCTCAGATCTGGTTGCAAAAAACTTTGATTATCTGAAAAGTAGATTGATACTGCTATAAAATGGATCCAAACTGTTTGTGGTTTTGGCCTACCATCTCGGAAAAGCTTTGAAATGCAAAAATGTTGATTGTTGTGAGATTTTTTGTTTTCGAAATTTTCACTTTAAAATCTCGAGTTTATTTTCTATGGCAGAACTTGTTTTTTAGGAACTAGCAATTTTGTAATTTTTAGTT
>NW_022999629.1:0-1032 GCF_900245975.1 Drosophila guanche | reverse complement strand
AACTCGGGAGAAGTCGGTTTTATTTTCTATGCCAGAACTTGTTTTTTAAGAACTAGCATTTTTGTAATTTTTAGTTTAAGGTTTTTGCAGAGGTTGCGGTTTGTTTTTTCACATAACTTAAGTATCTTAAATCTGGTTGCAAAAAACTTTGATTATCAGAAAAGTTGATTGATTCTGCCATAAAATGGATCCAAACTCTGTGTGGTTTTGGCCTACCGTCTGGGAAAAGCTTTGAAATGCAAAAATGTTGATTATTGTGAGGTATTTTGTACGAAATTTTGACTTTAAAAACTCGGGTTTTTTTTCTATGACAGAACTTGTTTTTTAAGAACTTATTAAGGAAGTAGTTTTCATTTTAAGGTTTTTTCAGAGGTTGCGGTTTGTTTTTTCACATAACTTAAGTATCCTAATTTTGGTTGTAAAAAACTTTGATTATCTGAAAAGTTGATTACTACTGCTACAAAATGGATCCAAACTCCGTGTGGTTTTGGCCTACCGTCTGGGTAAAGCTTTGAAATGCAAAAATGTTGATTGATGTGAGATTTTTTTTTTTCGATATTTTTACTTTAAAAACTCGGGAAAAGTCGGGTTTATTTTCTATGGCAGAACTTGTTTTTTAGGAACTTATTAAGGTTGTAATTTTTAGTTTAAGGTTTTTGCAGAGGTTGCGGTTTGTTTTTTCACATAACTTAAGTATCTTAGATCTGGTTGCAAAAAACTTTGATTATCTGAAAAGTTGATTGATACTGCTATAAAATGGATCCAAACTCTGTGTGATTTTGGCCTACCGTCTCGGAAAAGCTTTGAAATGCAAAAATGTGGATTGTTGTGCAATTTTTTTTCGAAATTTTTACTTTAAAAACTCGGGAGAAGTCGGTTTTATTTTCTATGCCAGAACTTGTTTTATAAGAACTAGCAATTTTGTAATTTTTAGTTTAAGGTTTTTTCAGAGGTTGCGGTTTGTTTTTTCACATAACTTAAGTATCTAAGATCTGGTTCCAAAAAACTTTGACTATCAGAAAAGTTGATTGA
>NW_022999628.1:0-1033 GCF_900245975.1 Drosophila guanche | reverse complement strand
AATTTTTGACTTTAAAAACTCTGGAAAAGTCAGTTTTATTTTTTATAGCAGCACTAGTATTTTAAGAACTTATTAAGGATGTAATTTTTAGCTTAAGGTTTTTCAGAGGTTGGGGTTTGTTTTTTCACATTACTTAGTTATCTTAATTTTGGTTGTAAAAACTTTGATTATCTGAACAGTTGATTGATACTGCTATAAAATGGATCCAAACTCTGTGTGGTTTTGGTCTACCGACTTGGAAAAGCTTTGAAATGCAATAATGATGATTGTTGTGAATTTTTTTTTTTTTTTTAATTTTTGACTTTAAAAACTCGGGAAAAGTAAGTTTTTTTTATGGCAGAACTTGTTTTTTAAGAACTTATTAAGGATGTCATTTTTAGCTTAAGGTTTTTTCAGAGGTTGCGGTTTGTTTTTTCACATAACTTAAGTATCTTAAATCTGGTTGTAAAGAACTTTGATTATCTGAAAAGTTGATTGATGCTGCTATGAAGTGGATCCAAACTGTGTGTGGTTTTGGTCTACCGTCTTGGAAAAGCTTTGAAATGCAAAAATGTTGATTGTTGTGAGATTTTATTTTATCAAAATTTTGACTTTAAAAACTCGGGAAAAGTCGGGTTTATTTTCTATGCAAGAACTTGTTTTTTAAGAACTTATTAAGGATGTAATTTTTAGTTTAAGGATTTTTCAGAGGTTGGGGTTTGATTTTTCACATAACTTAAGTATCTTAATTTCGGTTGTAAAAAACTTTGATTATCTGAAAAGCTGATTGATACTGCTATAAAATGGATCCAAACTCTGTGTGGTTTTAGCCTACCGTCTCGGAAAAGCTTTGAAATGCAATAATGATGATTGTTATGAGTTTTTTTTTTTCGAATTTTTGACTTTAAAAACTTGGGAAAAGTCAGGTTTATTTTTTATGGCAGAACTAGTTTTTTAAGAACTTATTAAGGATGTAATTTTTACCTTAAGGTTTTTTCAGAGGTTGCGGTTTGTTTTTTCACATAACTTAAGTATCTTAATTTTGGTTGTAAAA
>NW_022999627.1:0-1033 GCF_900245975.1 Drosophila guanche | reverse complement strand
AAAATGTTCATTTTTGTGAGGTATTTGGACGAAATTTTGACTTTAAAAACTCGGGTTTATTTTCTATGGCAGAACTTGTTTTTTAAGAACTTATTAAGAAAGTAATTTTAAGTTTAAGGTTTTTTCAGAGGTTGTGGTTTGTTTTTTCACATAACTTAAGTATTTTAATTTTGGTTGTAAAAAACTTTGATTATCTGAAAAGTTGATTGATACTTCTATAAAATGGATCCAAACTGTGTAGTTTTGGCCTACCGTCTGGGTAAAGCTTTGAAATGCAAAAATGTTGATTGATGTGAGATTTTTTTTTTCGATATTTTTACTTCAAAAACTCGGGAAAAGTTGGGTTTATTTTCTATGGACGAGCTTTTCTTTTAAGAACTTATTAAGGAAGTAATTTTTAGTTTAAGGTTTTTTTTAGAGCTTGCGGTTTGTTTTTTTTTTCATAACTTAAGTATGTTAGATCTGGTTGCAAAAAAACTTTGATTATCTGAACAGTTTATTGATTCTGCTATAAAATGGATCCAAACTCTGTGTGGTTTTGGCCTACCGTCTCGGAAAAGCTTTGAAATGCAAAAATGTGGATTGTTGTGAGATTTTCTTTTTTCGAAATTTTGACTTTAAAAACTCGGGAAAAGTTGGTTTTATTTTCTATGGCAGAACTTGTTTTTTAAGAACTAGCAATTTTGTAATTCTTAGTTTAAGGTTTTTTCAGAGGTTTCGATTTGTTTTTTCACATAACTTGAGTATCTTAATTTTGGTTGTAAAAACCCTTGATTATCTGAAAAGTTGATTGATACTGCTATTAAACGGATTCAAACTTTTTGTGGTTTTGGCCTACCGTCTCGGAAAAGTTTTGAAATGCAAAAATGTTGATTTTTGTGAGATTTTTTTTTCTCGAAATTTTGCCTTTAAAAACTCGGGAAAAGTCGGTTTTATTTTCTATGGCAGAACTTGTTTTTTAAGAACTAGTAATTTTGTAATTTTTAGGTTAAGGTTTTTTCAGAGGTTGTGGTTTGTTTTTTTACATAACTTA
>NW_022999626.1:0-1033 GCF_900245975.1 Drosophila guanche | reverse complement strand
TTTCTATGCCAGAACTTGTTTTTTAAGAACTTATTAAGGATGTAATTTTTAGTTTAAGGTTTTTTCAGAAGTAGCGATTTGTTTTTCACACAGCTTAAGTATCTTAGATCTGGTTGCAAAGAACTTTGATTATCTGAAAAGTTGATTGATACTGCTATAAAGTGGATCCAAACTGTGTGTGGTTTTGGCCTACCGTATGGGTAAAGTTTTGAAATGCAAAAATGTTGATTGTTGTCAGGTATTTTTTACGAAATTTTGACTTTAAAAACTCGGAAACAGTCGGGCTTATTTTCTATGGCAGAACTTGTTTTTTAATAACTTATTAAGGATGTTATTTTCAGTATAAGGTTTTTTTAGAAGTAGCGGTTTGTTTTTTCACATAACTTAAGTATCTTAGATCTGGTTGCAAAGAACTTTGATTATCTGAAAAGTTTATTGATACTGCTATAAAGTGGATCCAAACTCTGTGTGGTTTTGGCCTACCGTCTGGGTAACGCTTTGAAATGCAAAAATGTTCATTGTTGTGAGATTTTTATTGTCGAAATTTTGACCTTAAAAACTAGGGTTTATTATATCTGGTAGAACTTTTCTTTTAAGAACTTATTAAGGATTTAATTTTTAGTTTAAGGTTTTTTTAGAAGTATCGGTTAGTTTTTTCACATAACTTATGTATCTTTGATCTGGTTGTAAAGAAATTTGATTCTCTGAAAAGTTGATTGAAACTGCTATAATATGGATCCAAACTGTGTGTGGTTTTGGCCTACCGTCTGGGTAAAGCCTTGAAATGCAAAAATGTTGATTGTTGTGAGGTATTTTTTACGAAATTTTGACTTCAAAACTCGGAAACAGTCGGGTTTATTTTTTATGGCAGATCTTGTTTTTTAAGAACTTATTAAGGATGTAATTTTTAGTATAACGTTTTTTTAGAAGTAGCGGTTTGTTTTTTTACATAACTTAAGTATCTTAGATCTGGTTGCAAGGAACTTTGATTATCTGAAAAGTTGATTGATACTGCTATAAAGTGGATCCACAC
>NW_022999625.1:0-1033 GCF_900245975.1 Drosophila guanche | reverse complement strand
GCAGCTTATATTTGTTTTATACCCGGTTCTCGAAGAGTAAATAGGGTATTTTGTATTTGTGCACAAAGTTAATGTATGTAACACACAGAAGGAATCGTTTCCGACCCCATAAAGTGTATATATTCTTGATCACCATCAATAGCCGAGTCGATTGAGCCCTGTCTGTCTGTCCGTCTGTCCGTCCGTCTGTCCGTCCGTCCGTCTTGTTGAGCACCTGAATCTCAGAGACTATAAAAGCTAGAGCCACCAAATTTTGCATCCAGACTTCTGTATGCTCACACTGTTACAAGTGTATTTAAAAAATGTTCCCGCCCCATTCCGCCCCCGCAAAAGGACGAAAAGCTAACAAATCTACAATTTTAAAGATAGAAGAAAACTAAAAACGCCATTCTGTAGGGAATGGCCATATCTATCAGATCATCAAATTGGGATCCGATCGGATCATTAATATAGCCAGAAAGAAGAAATTAATTGGCAGTGGCTAAACCCACACTGTCCTGCAGCNTCTGTATGCTTACACTGTTACAAGTGTATTTCAAAAATGTGCCCGCCCCATTCCGCCCCCGCAAAAGGACGAAAAGCTAACAAATCTACAATTTTAAAGATAGAAGAAAACTAAAAACGCCATTCTGTAGGGAATGGCCATATCTATCAGATCATCAAATTGGGATCCGATCGGATCATTATTATAGCCAGAAATAATAAATTAATTAGCAGTGCCTAAACCCATACTGTCCTGCAGCTTTTGTTGTTCTTTTCACATTCTCTCATTCACACTCTGCTTCACTCGGCCTCTGCCTCTGCCGACTTTAAACCACCCCCCCCCCCCTGACGCAGCTTATATTTGTTGTATACCCGGTTCTCGAATAGTAAATAGGGTATTTTGTATTTGTGCACAAAGTTAATGTATGTAACACACAGAAGGAATCGTTTCCGACCCCATAAAGTGTATATATTCTTGATCACCATCAATAGCCGAGTCGATTGAGCCCTGTCTGTCTGTCCGTCTGTCCGTCCGTCTGTCCGTCCGTCT
>NW_022999624.1:0-1033 GCF_900245975.1 Drosophila guanche | reverse complement strand
CAAAATTACTAGTTCTTAAAAAACAAGTTCTGCCATAGAAAATAAAACCGACTTTTCCCGAGTTTTTAAAGTCAAAATTTCGAGAAAAAAAAATCTCACAAAAATAAACATTTTTGCATTTCAAAGCTTTTCCGAGACGGTAGGCCAAAACCACAAACAGTTTAGATCCATTTAATAGCAGTATCAATCAACTTTTCAGATAATCAAGGGTTTTTACAACCAAAATTAAGATACTTAAGTTATGTGAAAAAACGAACCGCAACCTCTGAAAAAACTTTAAACTAAAAATTACAAAATTGCTAGTTCTTAAAAAACAAGTTCTGCCATAGAAAATAAAACCAACTTTTTCCCAAGTTTTTAAAGTCAAAATTTCGAAAAAAAAAAATTTCACAACAATCAACATTTTTGCATTTCGAAGCGTTTCCGAGACCGTAGGCCAAAACCACAAACAGTTTAGATCCATTTAATAGCAGTATCAATCAACTTTTCAGATAATCAAAGTTTTTTACAACCAAAATTAAGATACTTAAGTTATGTGAAAAAACGAACCGCAACCTCTAAAAAAAAAATAAACTAAAAATTACAAAATTGCTAGTTCTTAAAAAACAAGTTCTGCCATAGAAAATAAAACCAACTTTTCCCGAGTTTTTAAAGTCAAAATTTCGAAAAAAAAAGAAAATCTCACAACAATCCACATTGTTGCATTTCAAAGCTTTTCGAGACGGTAGCCCAAAACCACTCAGAGTTTGGATCCATTTTATAGCAGTATCAATCAACTTTTCAGATAATCAAAGTTTTTTACAACCACAGTTAAGATACTTAAGTTATGTGAAAAAACAAACCACAACCTCTGAAAAAACCTTAAACTAAAAATTACAAAATTGCTAGTTCTTAAAAAACAAGTTCTGCCATAGAAAATAAAACTGACTTTTCCCGTGTTTTTAAAGTCAAAATTTCGAAAAAAAAAATCTCACAACAATCAACATTTTTTCATTTCAAAGCTTTTCCGAAACCGTAGGCCAAAACCACAAAC
>NW_022999623.1:0-1034 GCF_900245975.1 Drosophila guanche | reverse complement strand
CATGGGGTATGAAGGGTATGAGGAGCCACAACCCCCCCCTCAGAAAGAGGTATCAGCAGCCACACAAACTTATTACAGTACGGATATTTTAGCAAGGGCAAGGGAACGCGCAAGATCGGGGGTGAATGCAGTCACCCAAGAGCAGCAGCCAACAACAGCAATATTAAATACATTTATTGTTGCTGACGAAATTTCGCAGTTCGATATTGTAGATCTAACTGTGGGACGTTATAGAATAGAATAGAATTAACACATATATGTAAAAATTTTTCACCTTTTTCGCTGCACTGACAGCCATCACTTTTTCTTCTATTACCTATATATATTTATCTCTAGAGTTTTAAGTCACTTATCTCTAATGAATTCCCTATTGCCCTCCCCCGATCAGTGGACTGCTGTTGGGGTCGAGGTATTGTTTAAATTTTAAATGAATGCGCAGACAGAGATGTCGGAAGAGGAGATTCCCGCTGCCGTAAAGTGACGTATGCGCTGCCTATGACTGAAAAACTGCAGTCAACAGGCAGACTCATACAATATTTTTAAGTAAAATAGCAGCCCCATGAAATTGTAATATTATGCTAAGTATAGTATAAATACAATAAAATCCACCTTATCGTAACGTATACTGGCTCCCCTGAACCTGCTGGTTCAGGTCCAGGATGGAGTTGGTTTACGTTACGATTAGACACTTTCGTATTGCCACCGCAGCATACGACAAACAAAAACGCCTCGCCCACCCCCATCCTTGGATTCTGTGACTACCAGTGTGATTGCACTCCCAAAAAGGACGCCAGTTCCATCCTCAATTTCATCCTCCCTTGAAGACCTCATTAAGGATGAACCTAGCTGCTCCAGAGCCGTCATGAAACAACCTGTCGTCGATATACAGAAATTGGAGTCCAACGCCGTCACCATTGAAGAACGGCCGGCCCCGATTATTATTCTACAAAAGGATTTATCTGACCCAGCCATGTTAAGAAAGGCTCTCATTGAAAAACTTGGTGAGAACAGTTTCGAAATCGAATACCCTAACA
>NW_022999622.1:0-1034 GCF_900245975.1 Drosophila guanche | reverse complement strand
TGGTTTTGGCCTACCGTCTGGGTAAAGCTTTCAAATGCAAAAATGTTGATTGTTGTGAGATTTTTTTTTTCGAAATTTGTACTTTAAAAACTCGGGTTTATTTTCTATGCCAGAACTTGTTTTTTTAAAAACTTATTAAGGAAGTAATTTTAAGTTTAAGGTTTTTTCAGAGGTTGCGGTTTGTTTTTTCAATTAACTTAAGTATCTTAATTTTCGTTGTAAAAAATCTTGATTATCTGAAAAGTTGATTGATACTGCTATAAAATGGATCCAAACTGTTTGTGGTTTTGACCTACCGTCTGGGTAAAGCTTTGAAAGGCAAAAATGTTGATTTTTGTGAGGGATTTTTTACGAATTTTTGTCTTTATAAAGTCGGGAAAAGTCGGGTTTATTTTCTATGGCAGAACTTGTTTTTTTAGGAACTTATTAAGGATGTAATTTTTAGTTTAAGGTTTTTTCAGAGGTTGCGGTTTGTTTTTTCACATAACTTAAGTATCTTAATTTTCGTTGTAAAAAACTTTGATTATCTGAAAAGTTGATTGATACTGCTATAAAATTGATCCAAACTCTGTGTGGTTTTGGCCTACCGTCTGGGTAAAGCTTTGAAATGCAAAAATTTTGATTGTTGTGAGATTTTATGTTTTCGAAATTTTGACTTTAAAAACTCGGGAAAGTCGGGTTTATTTTCTATGGCAGATATTGTTTTTTAAGAACTAACAATTTTGTAATTTTTTGTTTAATGTTTTTTCAGAGGTTGCGGTTTTTTTTCCACATAACTTAAGTATCTAGTATCTGGATGCAAAAAACTTTGATTATCTGAAAAGTTGATTGATTTTGCTATAAAATGGACCCAAACTCTGTGTGGTTTTGGCCTACCGTCTGGGTAAAGCTTTCAAATGCAAAAATGTTGATTGTTGTGAGATTTTTTTTTTCGAAATTTGTACTTTAAAAACTCGGGTTTATTTTCTATGCCAGAACTTGTTTTTTTAAAAACTTATTAAGGAAGTAATTTTAAGTTTAAGGTTTTTTCAGAG
>NW_022999621.1:0-1034 GCF_900245975.1 Drosophila guanche | reverse complement strand
TGTAGTTTTTAGGTTAAGGTTTTTTCAGAGGTTGTGGTTTGTTTTTTTAAGTAACTTAAGTATCTTAGATCTGGTTACAAAAAAACGTTGATTATCTGAAGAGTTGATTGATTCTGCTATAAAATGGATCCAAACTCTGTGTGGTTTTGGCCTACCGTCTCGGAAAAACTTTGAAATGCAAACATGTTGATTTTTGTGAAATTTTTTTTTCTCGAAATTTTGCCTTTAAAAACTCGGGAAAAGTCGGTTTTATTTTCTATGGCAGAACTTGTTTTTTAAGAACTAGAAATTTTGTAATTTTTAGATTAAGGTTTTTTCAGAGGTTGTGGTTTGTTTTTTTACATAACTTAAGTATCTTAATTTTGGTTGTAAAAAACTTTGATTATCTAAAAAGTTGATTGATTCTGCTATAAAATGGATCCAAACTCTGTGTGGGTTTGGCCTACCGTCTCGGTAAAGCTTTAAAATGCAAAAATGTTCATTTTTGTGAGGTATTTGGACGAAATTTTGACTTTAAAAACTCGGGTTTATTTTCTATGGCAGAACTTGTTTTTTAAGAACTTATTAAGAAAGTAATTTTAAGTTTAAGGTTTTTTCAGAGGTTGCGGTTTGTTTTTTCACATAAGTTAAATATCTTAATTTTGGTTGTAAAAAACTTTAATTATCTGAAAAGTTGATTGATACTGCTATAAAATGGATCCAAACTATGAGTGGTTTTGGCCTACCGTCTCGGAAAAGCTTTGAAATGCAAAAATGTGGATTGTTGTGAGATTTTTTTTTTCGAAATTTTGACTTTAAAAACTTGGGAAAAGTTGGTTTTATTTTCTATGGCAGAACTTGTTTTTTAAGAACTAGCAATTTTGTAATTTTAAGTTTAAGGTTTTTTCAGAGGTTTCGGTTTGTTTTTTCACATAACTTAAGTATCTTAACTGTGGTTGTAAAAAACTTTGATTATCTGAAAATTTGATTGATTCTGCTATAAAATGGATCCAAACTCTGTGTGGTTTTGGCCTACCGTCTCGGAAAAGCTTTGA
>NW_022999620.1:0-1034 GCF_900245975.1 Drosophila guanche | reverse complement strand
AAAATTTTGTACTTTTTTGTTTTATGTGTAGTATCTTAGACCTGGTTGTAAAGAACTTTGATTATCTGAAAAGTTGATTGATACTGCTATAAAGTGGATCCAAACTCTGTGTGGTTTTGGCCTACTGTCTGGGTAAAGCTTTGAAATGCAAAAATGTTGACTTTTGTGAGGTGTTTTGTACCAAATTTGGACTTTAAAAATTTGGGAAAAGTCGGGTTTATTTTCTATGGCAGAACTTTTTTTTTAAGAGATTATTAAGAAAGTAATTTTTAGTTTAAGGTTTTTTCAGAGGTTGCGATTTGATTTTTCACATAACTTAAGTATCTTAGATCTGGTTGTAAAGAACTTTGATTATCTGAAAAGTTGATTGATGCTGCTATGAAGTGGATCCAAACTGTGTGTGGGTTTGGCCTACCGTCTGGGTAAAGCTTTGAAATGCAAAAATGTTGATTGTTGTGAGATTTTCTTTTTCGAAGTTTTGACATTAAAAACTCTGGAAAAGTCGGGTTTATTTTCTATGGCAGAACCTTTTTTTTGTAGAATTTATTAAGAGAGTAATTTTTTGTTTAAGGTTTTTTTTAGAGGTAGCGATTTGTTTTTTCACATAACTTAGGTTACTTAGATCTGGTTGTAAAGAACTTTGATTATCTGAAAAGTTGATTGATGCTGCTATGAAGTGGATCCAATCTGTGTGTGGTTTGGCCTACCGTCTGGGTGAAGCTTTGAAATGCAAATCTGTTGATTGTTGTGAGGTATTTTTTACGAAATTTTGACTTTAAAAAGTTCGGGAAGAGTCGGGTTTATTTTCTTTGGCAGAACTTTTTTTTATATATTATCAAAATTTTGTACTTTTTTGTTTTATGTGTAGTATCTTAGACCTGGTTGTAAAGAACTTTGATTATCTGAAAAGTTGATTGATACTGCTATAAAGTGGATCCAAACTCTGTGTGGTTTTGGCCTACTGTCTGGGTAAAGCTTTGAAATGCAAAAATGTTGACTTTTGTGAGGTGTTTTGTACCAAATTTGGACTTTAA
>NW_022999619.1:0-1034 GCF_900245975.1 Drosophila guanche | reverse complement strand
TTTCAGAGGTTGCGGTTTGTTTTTTCACATAACTTAAGTATCTTAGATCTGGTTGTAAAGATTTTTGATTATCTGAAAAGTTGATTGATGCTGCTATGAAGTGGATTAAAACTGTGTGTGGTTTTGGTCTACCGTCTTGGAAAAGCTTTGAAATGCTAAAATGTTGATTGTTGTGAGATTTTTTTTTTTTTTCGAATCTTTGACTTTAAAAACTTGGGAAAAGTCAGGTTTATTTTCTATGGCAGAACTAGTTTTTTAAGAACTTATTAAGGATGTAATTTTTAGCTTAAGGGTTTTTCAGAGGTTGCGGTTTGTTTTTTCACATAACTTAAGTATCTTAGATCTGGTTGTAAAGATTTTTGATTATCTGAAAAGTTAATTGATGCTGCTATGAAGTGGATCCAAACTGTGTGTGGTTTTGGTCTACCGTCTTGGAAAAGCTTTGAAATGCTAAAATGTTGATTGTTGTGAGATTTTATTTAATCGAAATTATGACTTTAAAAACTCGGGAAAAGTCGGGTTTATTTTCTATGGCAGAACTAGTTTTTTAAGAACTTATTAAGGATGTAATTTTTAGCTTAAGGGTTTTTCAGAGGTTGCGGTTTGTTTTTTCACATAACTTAAGTATCTTAGATCTGGTTGTAAAGATTTTTAATTATCTGAAAAGTTGATTGATGCTGCTATGAAGTGGATCCAAACTGTGTGTGGTTTTGGTCTACCGTCTTGGAAAAGCTTTGAAATGCTAAAATGTTGATTGTTGTGAGATTTTATTTTATCGAAATTTTGACTTTAAAAACTCGGGAAAAGTCGGGTTTATTTTCTATGGCAGAACTTATTTTTTAAGAACTTATTAAGGATGTAATTTTTAGTTTAAGGTTTTTTCAGAGGTTGGGGTTTGTTTTTTCACAAAACTTAAGTATCTTAATTTTGGTTGTAAAAAACGTTGATTATCTGAAAAGTTGATTGGTGCTGCTATGAAGTGGATCCAAACTGTGTGTGGTTTTGGCCTACCGTCTCGGAAAGGCTTTGAAATG
>NW_022999618.1:0-1034 GCF_900245975.1 Drosophila guanche | reverse complement strand
AAACCGCAACCTCTGAAAAAACCTTAAACTTAAAATTACTTTCTTAATAAGTTCTTAAAAAACAAGTTCTGCCATAGAAAATAAACCCGAGTTTTTAAAGTCAAAATTTTGTCCAAATACCTCACAAAAATGAACATTTTTGCATTTTAAAGCTTTACCGAGACGGTAGGCCAAACCCACATAGAGTTTGGATCCATTTAATAGCAGTATCAATCAACTTTTTAGATAATCAAGGTTTTTTACAAACAAAATTAAGATACTTAAGTTATGTGAAAAAACAAACCGCAACCTATGAAAAATCAAAGTAATCAAAGTTCTTTACAACCAGGTCTAAGATGGTTAAGTTATGTGAAAAAACAAACTGCTACTTCTAAAAAACCTTAAACAAAAAAGTCAAAAACTTTGAAAATTTTTAAAAGAAAAGTTCTTCCATAGAAAATAAACCCGACTTTTCCCGAATTTTTAAAATCAAAATGTTGTAAAAAAACCTCACAAAAATCAACATTTTTGCATTTCAAAGCTTTACCCAGACGGTAGGCCAAAACCACACAGAGTTTGGATCCATATTATAGCAGTATCAATCAACTTTTCAGATAATCAAAGTTTTTTACAACCAAAATTAAGATACTTAAGTTATAAAAACAACAAACCGCAACCTCTGAAAAAACCTTAAACTTAAAATTACTTTCTTAATAAGTTCTTAAAAAACAAGTTCTGCCATAGAAAAAAAAACCCGAGTTTTTAAAGTCAAAATTTCGTACAAAATACCTCACAAAAATGACCATTTTTTCATTTTAAAGCTTAACCCAGACGGTAGGCCAAAACCACACGGAGTTTGGATCCATTTTATAGCAGAATCAATCAACTTTTCAGATAATCAAAGTTTTTTACAACCAAAATTAAGATACTTAAGTTATGTGAAAAACCAACAGCAACATCTGAAAAAACCTTAAAATAAAAATAACTTCCTTAATAAGTTCCTAAAAAACAAGTTCTGCCAAAGAAAATAAACCCAACTTTTCCCGAGTTTTTAA
>NW_022999617.1:0-1035 GCF_900245975.1 Drosophila guanche | reverse complement strand
ATTTTAGTTTAAGGTTTTTTAAGAGGTTGCGGTTTGTTTTTGCACATAACTTAAGTATCTAAGATCTGGTTGTAAAGAACTTTGATAACCTGAATAGTTGATTGATACTGCTATAAAGTGGATCCAAACTCTGTGTGGTTTTGGCCAACAGTCTGGATAAAGCTTTGAAAAGCAAAAATGTTGATTTTTGTGAGGTATGTTGTACGAAATTTTTACTTTATTTTCTATGGCAGAAGTTCTCTTTTAAGAATTTTCAAAGCTTGTTACTTTTTTTTTTAAGTTTTTTTAGAAGTAGCGGTTTGTTTTTTCACATAACTTAACTATCTTAGACCTGGTTGTAAAGAACTTTGATTACTTTGAGTTTCATAGGTTGCGGTTGGTTTTTTCACATAACTTAAGTATCTTAATTTTGGTTGTAAAAAACCTTGATTATCTGAAAAGTTGATTGATACTGCTATAAAATGGATCCAAACTGTTTGTGGTTTTGGCCTAGCGTCTGGGTAAAGCTTTGAAATGCAAAAATGTTGATTTTTGTAAGGTATTTTGTACGTAATTTTGACTTAAAAAGCTCGGGAAAAGTCCGGTTTATTTTCTATGGCAGAACTTGTTTTTAGGAAATTATTAGGGATGTAATTTTTAGTTTAAGGTTTTTTCAGAGGTTGCGGTTTGTTTTTTTACATAACTTAAGTATCTTAATTTTGGTTGTAAAAAATTATGATTATCTGAAAAGTTGATTGATTCTGTCATAAAATGGATTCAAACTCTGTGTGGTTTTGGCCTATCATCTGGGTAAAGCTTTGAAATGCAAAAATGTTGATTTTTGTAAAGTATTTTGAAAGAATTTTTTACTTTAAAAACTCCGGTTTATTTTCTATGGCAAAACTTGTTTTTTAAGATCTTATTAAGGAAGTAATTTTAAGTTTAAGGTTTTTTCAGAGGTAGCGGTTTGTTTTTTCACATAACTTAAGTATCTTAATTTTGGTTGTAAAAAACCTTGATTATCTGAAAAGTTGATTGATACTGCTATAAAATGGA
>NW_022999616.1:0-1035 GCF_900245975.1 Drosophila guanche | reverse complement strand
TTTGTTAAATGAAGGCTCCTTACTTCATGAACTTCAATTAGTTAAGCCGGTATTCTCACCGGGCCCTGACGGAGTTCCCGGCTGTGTACTCAGGTACTGTGCCGAGTCTCTCTGCGGACCTTTGCTTAAACTATTCACTCTATCTATCCATTCTTCTAGCTTTCCCCCCATCTGGAAGGAATCCTTTATAATTCCTATCCATAAGAAAGGTAGCAAGTCTGACGCTAAAAACTATAGAGGTATATCTAAGTTATCCGCTATTCCTAAAATGTTCGAGAAACTTTTAACTCCGCACTTGCAGCATCTCTGCAAATCACTTATATCTCCAGCTCAGCATGGATTTATACGGCGACGATCAACAACCACTAATCTTTTAGAGTTCACCTCCTTTGTAATTAAAGGCTTCCAAAGTAACTTGCAGACGGATGTTATTTACACTGACTTCAGTAAGGCATTCGATTCCGTAAACCATTCTCTTCTTGCACAAAAGCTCAACCTTCTAGGGTTTCCGCCCAATCTGTTGAGATGGATTTCTAGCTACCTGTGTTCTAGGTCTCAAAGGGTCCTTTTCAAAAACTCCGTATCTTTACCTGTTATGGTTACTTCTGGAGTACCACAGGGTAGCCATTTAGGCCCCTTACTTTTCACACTCTTTATTAATGACCTGCCTTCTGTATTAACAAATTCTCGAGTACTTATGTATGCGGATGATGTTAAACTCTGTGTCCAGTATAAGGACATTTCATTTCACTCTCGTTTGCAATCTGATCTCAATAGCTTTCAGTCATGGTGCTGTGCAAATATGTTACAACTTAATGCCTCGAAGTGCAGTGTTTTGACTTTTTGTCGCTCCAGCCCCTTCCTGGCTCCTTACACCCTCTGCGGTAGTTCTCTTGAGAGAATTACATTGGTTGATGATCTAGGTGTTAAACTAGACCCAAAGTTAAAGTTTTCTGAACACATTTCTACCATGGTAAATAAAGCCATGGGTGTGCTTGGGTTTATAAAGAGGTGGTCAAAGGAATTTGAGGACCC
>NW_022999615.1:0-1035 GCF_900245975.1 Drosophila guanche | reverse complement strand
GACTTTAAAAACTCGGGTTTTTTTCTATGGCAGAACTTGTTTTTTAAGAACTTATTAAGGAAGTAGTTTTAAGTTTAAGGTTTTTTCAGAGGTTGCGGTTTGTTTTTTCACATAACCTTAGTATCTTAATTTTGGTTGTAAAAAACTTTGATTATCTGAAAAGTTGATTGATACTGCTATAAAATGGATCCAAACTCTGGGTGGTTTTGGCCTACCGTCTGGATAAATCTTTAAAATGCAAAAATGTTCATTTTTGTGAGGTATTTTGTACGAAATTTTGACTTTAAAAACTCGGGTTTTTTTCTATGGCAGAACTTGTTTTTTAAGAACTTATTAAGAAAGTAATTGTAAGTTTAAGGTTTTTTCAGAGTTGTTTTGTTTTTTTTTAATAACTTAAGTATCTTAATTTTGGTTGTAAAAAACTTTGATTATCTGAAAAGTTGATTGATTCTGCTATAAAATGGATCCAAACTCTGTGTGGGTTTGGCCTACCGTCTCGGTAAAGCTTTAAAATGCAAAAATGTTAATTTTTGTGAGGTATTTGGACGAAATTTTGACTTTAAAAACTCGGGTTTATTTTCTATGGCAGAACTTGTTTTTTAAGAACTTATTAAGAAAGTAATTTTAAGTTTAAGGTTTTTTCAGAGGTTGTGGTTTGTTTTTTCACATAACTTAAGTATCTTAATTGTGGTTGTAAAAAACTTTGATTATCTGAAAAGTTGATTGATACTTCTATAAAATGGATCCAAACTGTGTGGTTTTGGCCTACCGTCTGGGTAAAGCTTTGAAATGCAAAAATGTTGATTGATGTGAGATTTTTTTTTTTTGTCGATATATTTACTTTAAAAACTCGGGAAAAGTTGGGTTTATTTTCTATGGAAGAACTTTTCTTTTAAGAACTTATTAAGGAAGTAATTTTCAGTTTAAGGTTTTTTTTAGAGCTTGCGGTTTGTTTTTTTTTCATAACTTAAGTATCTTAGATCTGGTTGCAAAAAAACTTTGATTATCTGAAAAGTTTATTGATTCTGCTATAAA
>NW_022999614.1:0-1035 GCF_900245975.1 Drosophila guanche | reverse complement strand
CGAAATTTTGACTTTAAAAACTTGGGAAGAATCGGGTTTATTTTCTATGGCAGAACTTTTTTCTTAAGAATTTATTAAGAAAGTAATTTTTTGTTTAAGGTTTTTTCAGAGCTTAAGTATCTAAGATCTGGTTGCAAGAAACTTTGATTATCAGAAAAGTTGATTGATTCTGCTATAAAATGGATCCAAAATCTGTGTGGTTTTGGCCTACCGTCTGGGCAAAGCTTTGAAATGCAAAAATGTTTATTTTTGTGAGGTATTTTGTACGAAATTTTTACTTTAAAAACTCGGGAAAAGTCGGGTCTATTATCTATGCCAGAACTTTTTTTTAAGGGATTATTAAGAAAGTAATTTTTAGTGTAAGGTTTTTTCAGAGGTTGCGATCTGATTTTTCACATAACTTAAGTATCTTAGATCTGGTTGTAAAGAACTTTGATTATCTGAAAAGTTGATTGATGCTGCTATGAAGTGGATCCAAACTGTGTGTGGTTTTGGCCTACCGTCTCGGAAATGAAAAAAATATTGATTGTTGTGAGATTTTTTTCTTCGAAATTTTGACTTTAAAAACTCGGGAAAAGTCGGGTTTATTTTCTATGGCAGAACTTTTCTTTTAAGACTTTTCAAAGTTTGTACTTTTTTGTTTAAGGTTTTTTAGAAGTAGCGGTTAGTTTTTTTTACATAACTTTAGTATCTTAGACCTGGTTGTAAAGAACTTTAATTATCTGAGAAGTTGATTGATGTTGTGTTTTGAAATGCAAAAATGTTGATTGTTGAGAGATATTTTTTTTTTTTAGAAATTTTGTCTTTAAAAACTCGGGAAAAGTCGGGTTTATTTTCTATGGCAGAACTTTTCTTTTAAGTATTTTCAAAATTTTGTTCTTTTTTGTTTAATGTGTTTTAGAAGATGCGGTTTGTTTTTTCACATAACTTAAGTATCTTAATTTTGGTTGTAAAGAACTTTGATTATCTGTAAAGTTGATTGATACTGCTAATAAGTGGATCCAAACTCTGTGTGGTTTTGGCCTACCGTCTGGG
>NW_022999613.1:0-1035 GCF_900245975.1 Drosophila guanche | reverse complement strand
TACAAAATAAACCCGACTTTTCCCGAGTTTTTAAAGTAAAAATATCGAAAAAAAAAATCTCACTTCAATCAACATTTTTGCATTTCAAAGCTTTACCCAGACGGTAGGCCAAAAAAACACACAGTTTGGATCCTTTTTATAGCAGAATCAATCAACTTTTCAGATAATCAAAGTTTTTTGCAACCAGATCTTAGATACTTAAGTTATGTGAAAAAACAAACCGCAACCTCTGAAAAAACCTTAAACTAAAAATTACTTCCTTAATAAGTTTCTAAAAAACAAATTCTGCCATAGAAAATAAACCCGACTTTTCCCGAGTTTTTAAAGTAAAAATATCGAAAAAAAAAATCTCTTATCAATCAACATTTTTGAATTTCAAAGCTTTTCCGAGACGGTAGGCCAAAACCACACGGAGTTTGGATCCATTTTATAGCAGTAGCAATCAACTTTTCAGATAATCAAAGTTTTTTACAACCAAAATTAAGATACTTAATTTATGTGAAAAAACAAAGCGCAACCTCTGAAAAAACCTTAAACTAAAAATTACAAAAATACTGGCTCTTAAAAATCAAGTTCTGGCATAGAAAATAAAACCGACTTCTCCCGAGTTTTTAAAGTAAAAATTTCGAAAACAAATCTTACAAAAATCCACATTTTTGCATTTTAAAGCTTTTCCGAGACGGTAGGCCAAAACCACACAGAGTTTGGATCCATTTTATAGCAGTATCAATCAACTTTTCAGATATTCAAAGTTTTTTGCAACCAGATCTAAGATACTTAAGTTATGTAAAAAAACACACCGCAACCTCTGAAAAAACCTTAAACTAAAAATTACATCCTTAAAAAGTTCCTAAAAAACAAGTTCTGCCATAGAAAATAAACCCGACTTTTCCCGAGTTTTTAAAGTAAAAATATCGAAAAAAAAAAATCTCACTTCAATCAACATTTTTGCATTTCAAAGCTTTACCCAGACGGTAGGCCAAAACCACACACAGTTTGGATCCTTTTTATAGCAGTATCAATCAATTTTTCAGA
>NW_022999612.1:0-1035 GCF_900245975.1 Drosophila guanche | reverse complement strand
ATTTCGTACAAAATACCTCACAAAAATCAACGTTTTTGCATTTCAAGGCTTTACCCAGACGGTAGGCCAAAACCACACAGAGTTTGGATCCATTTTATAGCAGTATCAATCAACTTTTCAGATAATCAAAGTTTTTACAACCAAAATTAAGATACTTAAGATTTGTGAAAAAAACAAATCGCTACCTCTGAAAAAACCTTAAACTAAAAATTACATCCTTAAAAAGTTCCTAAAAAAACAAGTTCTGCCATAGAAAATAAACCCGACTTTTCCCGAGTTTTTAAAGTCAAAAATTCGTAAAAAATACCTCACAAAAATCAACATTTTTGCATTTCAAAGCTTTACCCAGACGGTAGACCAAAACCACACAGAGTTTGGATCCATTTTATAGCAGAATCAATCAACTTTTCAGATAATCAAAGTTTTTTGCAACCAGATCAATCAAAGTTTTTACAACCAAAATTAAGATACTTAAGTTATGTGAAAAAAAATCGCTACCTCTGAAAAAAAACTTAAACAAAAAATTGTTTTCTTAATAAATTCTTAAAACTAAAGTTCTGCCATAGAAAATAAACCCGACTTTTCGCCGAGTTTTTAAAGTCAAAAATTCGTACAAAATACCTCACAAAAATCAACATTTTTGCATTTCAAAGCTTTACCCAGACGGTAGGCCAAAACCACACAGAGTTTGAATCCACTTTATATCAGTATACATCAACTTTTGTAGATAATCAAAGTTCTTTACTAGCAGATCTAAGATACTTAAGTTATGTGAAAAAACAAACCGCTACCTCTGAAAAAACCTTAAACTTAAAATCACATCCTTAACAAGTTCTTAAAAAACATGTTCTGCCATAGAAAATAAACATTAAACAAAAAATTACTTTCTTAATAAATTCTTTAGAAAAAAGCTCTGCCATAGAAAATAAACCCGACTTTCCCGAATTTTTAAAGTCAAAATTTCGTACAAAATACCTCACAAAAATCAACATTCTTGCATTTCAAAGCTTTGCCCAGACGGTAGGCCAAAACCAC
>NW_022999611.1:0-1035 GCF_900245975.1 Drosophila guanche | reverse complement strand
TTGATTGATACTGCTATAAAATGGATCCAAACTGTGTGTGATTTTGGCCTACCGTCTGGGTAAAGCTTTGAAATGCAAAAATTTTGATGGTTGTGAGATTTTTAGTTTTCGAAATTTTGACTTTAAAAACTCGGGAAAAGTCGGGTTTATTTTCTATGGCAGAACTAGTTTTTTAAGAACTAACAATTTTGTAATTTTTTGTTTTATGTTTTTTAAGAGGTTGCGGTTTGTTTTTTCACATAACTTAAGTATCTAAGATCTGGTTGCAAAAAACTTTGATTATCTGAAAAATTGATTGATACTGCTATAAAATGGATCCAAACTGTTTGTGATTTTGGCCTACCGTCTCGGAAAAGCTTTGAAATGCAAAAATGTGGATTGTTGTAAGATTTTTTTTTTCGAAATTTTTACTTTAAAAACTCGGGAAAAGTCGGGTTTATTTTCTATGGCAGAACTTGTTTTTTAGGAACTAGCAATTTTGTAATTTTTAGATTGAGATTTTTCAGAGGTTGCGGTTTGTTTTTTCACATAACTTAAGTATCTAAGATCTGGTTGCAAAACACTTTGATTATCTGAAAAGTTGATTGATTTTGCTATAAAATGGATCCAAACTCTGTGTGGTTTTGGTCTACCGTCTGGGTAAAGCTATGAAATGCAAAAATGTTGATTTTTGTGAGGTATTTTGTATGAAATTTTGACTTTAAAAACTCGGGTTTTTTTCTATGGCAGAACTTGTTTTTAAGAACTTATTAAGGAAAAACTCCAAACTCTGTGTGGGTTTGGCCTACCGTCTGGGTAAAGCTTTGAAATGCAAAAATGTTGATTTTTGTGAGGTATTTTTACGAATTTTTGACTTAAAAAACTCAGGAAAAGTCGGGTTTATTTTCCATGCCAGAACTTGTTTTTTAAGAACTTATTAAGGAAGTTATTTTAAGTTTAAGGTTTTTTCAGAGGTTGCGGTTGGTTTTTTCACATAACTTAAGTATCTTAGATCTGGTTGTAAAAAACGTTGATTATCTGAAAAGTTGATTGATA
>NW_022999610.1:0-1035 GCF_900245975.1 Drosophila guanche | reverse complement strand
CAAAGCTTTTCCGAGACGGTGGGCCAAAACCACAAACAGTTTGGATCCATTTAATAGCAGTATCAATAAACTTATCAGATAATCAACGTTTTTTACAACCAAAATTAAGATACTTAAGTTATGTGAAAAAACACAACACTGAACAAACCTTAAACCAAAAATTACAAAATTACTAGTTCTTAAAAAACAAGTTCTGCCATAGAAAATAAACCCAACTCTTCCCGAGTTTTTAAAGTCCAAATTTCGTAATAAATACCTCACAAAAATCAACAGTTTTGCATTTCAAATCTGTATATTTCCCAGAAGGTAAAGCAAAAACACAAAGTGTTTGGAAGCAAAACCACACAGAGTTTGGATCCACTTGATAGCAGTATGAATAAACTTTTCAGATAAATAAAGTTCCATACAACCAGATCTAAGATAACTAGGTTATGTGAAAAAAACAAACGTCAAAATCAAAATTTCGAAAAAAAAAAAATCTAACATCAATCAACATTTTTGCATTTCTAAGCTTTACCCAGACGGTAGGCCAAAACCATACAGTTTGGATCCATTTTATAGCAGTATCAATCAACTTTTCAGATAATCAAGGGTTTTTACAACCAAAATTAAGATACTTAAGTTATGTGAAAAAACAAACCACAACCTCTAAAAAAACCTTAAACTAAAAATTACAAAATTGCTAGTTCTTAAAAAACAAGTTCTGCCATAGAAAATAAAACCAACTTTTCCCTACTTTTTAAAGACAAAATTTCGAAAAAAAAAATCTCACTACAATCCACATTTTTGCATTTCAAAGCTTTTCGAGACGGTAGGCCAAAACCACTCAGAGTTTGGGTCCATTTTATAGCAATATCAATCAACTTTTCAGATAATCAAAGTTTTTTACAACCACAGTTAAGATACTTAAGTTATGTGAAAAAACAAACCGAAACCTCTGAAAAAACCTTAAACTAAAAATTACAAAATTGCTAGTTCTTAAAAAACAAGTTCTGCCATAGAAAATAAAACCAACTTTTCCCGAGTTTTTAAAGT
>NW_022999609.1:0-1035 GCF_900245975.1 Drosophila guanche | reverse complement strand
TATAGTAGTATCAATCAACTTTTCAGATAATCAAAGTTTTTTACAACCAAAATTAAGATACTTAAGTTATGTGAAAAAACAAACCACAACCTCTGAAAAAACCGTAAACTAAAAATTACAAAATTGCTAGTTCTTAAAAAATAAGTTCTGCCATAGAAAATAAAACCGACTCTCCCGAGTTTTTAAAGTAAACATTTCGAAAAAAAATCTCACAACAATCCACATTTTTGCATTTCAAAGCTTTTCCGAGACGGTAGGCCAAAATCACACAGAGTTTGGATCCATTTTATGGCAGTATCAATCAACTTTTCAGATAATCAAAGTTTTTTGCAACCAGATCTAAGATACTTAAGTTATGTAAAAAAACAAACCGCAACCTCTGCAAAAACCTTAAACTAAAAATTACAACCTTAATAAGTTCCTAAAAAACAAGTTCTGCCATAGAAAATAAACCCGACTTTTCCCGAGTTTTTAAAGTAAAAATATTGAAAAAAAAATCTCACATCAATCAACATTTCTGCATTTCAAAGCTTTACCCAGACGGTAGGCCAAACCACACAGTTTGGATCCATTTTATAGTAGTATCAATCAACTTTTCAGATAATCAAAGTTTCTTACAACCAAAATTAAGATACTTAAGTTGTGTGAAAAAACAAACCACAACCTCTGAAAAAACCTTAAACTAAAAATTACATCCTTAATAAGTTCCTAAAAAACAAGTTCTGCCATCGAAAATAAACCCGACTTCTCCCGAGTTTTTAAAGTAAAAATATTAAAAAAAAAATCTCACATCAATCAACATTTCTGCATTTCAAAGCTTTACCCGGACGGTAGGCCAAAACCACACAGTTTAGATCCATTTTATAGTAGTATCAATCAACTTTTCAGATAATCAAAGTTTTTTACAACCAAAATTAAGATACATAAGTTATGTGAAAAAACAAACCACAACCTCTGAAAAAACCGTAAACTAAAAATTACAAAATTGCTAGTTCTTAAAAAACAAGTTCTGGCATAGAAAATAAAACCGACTTC
>NW_022999608.1:0-1036 GCF_900245975.1 Drosophila guanche | reverse complement strand
AATTTTTACTTTAAAAACTCGGGAAACTTTTATTTTCTATGGCAGATCTTATTTTTTAAGAACTAGCAATTTTGTAATTTGTAGTTTAAGGGTTTTTCAGAGGTTGCGGTTTGTTTTTTCACATAACTTAAGTATCTTAATTGTGGTTGTAAAAAAACTTTGATTATCTGAAAATTGATGGATACTGCTATAAAATGGATCCAAACTCTGTGTGGTTTTGCCCTACCGTCTAGGTAAAGCTTTGTAATGCAAAATTGTTGATTGTTGTGAGATTTTTTCAGAGGTTGCGGTTTGTTTATCTTAATTTTGGTTGTAAAACACTTTGATTATCTGAAAAGTTGATTGATATTGCTATAAAATGGATCCAAACTGTTTGAGGATTTGGCCTACCGCCTGGGTAAGGATTTGAAATGCAAAAATGTTGATTGATATGGAAGAACTTTTCTTTTAAGAACTTATTAAGGAAGTAATTTTTAGTTTAAGGTTTTTTTTAGAGCTTGCCGTTTGTTTTTTTTTTTTCATAACTTAAGTATCTTAGATCTGGTTGCAAGAAAACTTTGATTATCTGAAAAGTTGATTGATTCTGCTATAAAGTGGATCCAAACTCTGTGTGGTTTTGGCCTACCGTCTCGGAAAAGCTTTGAAATGCAAAAATGTGGATTGTTGTGAGATTTTTTTTTTTTCGAAATTTTGACTTTAAAAACTCGGGAAAAGTCGGGTTTATTTTCTATGGCAGAACTTGTTTTTTAAGAACTAGTACTTTTGTAATTTTTAGTTTAAGGTTTTTTCAGAGGTTGCTGTTTGTTTTTTCACATAACTTAAGTATCTTAATTGTGTTTGTAAAAAAACTTTGATTATCTGAAAAGTTGATTGATACTGCTATAAAATGGATCCAAACTGTTTGTAGAGTTGGCCTACCGCCTGGGTAAGGATTTGAAATGCAAAAATGTTGATTGATGTGAGATTTTTTTTTCGATATTCTTACTTTAAAAATTCGGGAAAAGTCGGTTTTATTTTCTATGGCAGAACTTGTTTT
>NW_022999607.1:0-1036 GCF_900245975.1 Drosophila guanche | reverse complement strand
CTGAATCTCAGAGACTATAAAAGTTAGAGCCACCAAATTTTGCATCCAGACTTCTGTATGCTCACACTGCTACAAGTGTATTTTAAAAATTTGCCCCGCCCCATTCCGCCCCCGCAAAAGGGCGAAAACATCCCAAATCTACAATTTTAAAGATAAAAGAGAACTAAAACCGCCATTCTCTAGGGAATGCCCCCCCCCTCACGCAGCTTATATTTGTTTTGTACCCGGTACTCGAAGAGTAAATAGGGTATATTGTATTTGTGCACAAAGTTAATGTATGTAACACACAGAAGAAATCGTTTCCGACCCCATAAAGTGTATATATTCTTTATCACCATCAATAGCCGAGTCGATTGAGCCCTGTCTGTCTGTCCGTCCGTCTGTCCGTCCGTCCGTCTTGTTGAGCACCTGAATCTCAGAGACTATAAAAGCTAGAGCCACCAAATTTTGCATCCAGACTTCTGTATACTCACACTGTTACAAGTGTATTTAAAAGATGTGCGCCGCCCCCTTCCGCCCCCGCAAAATGGCGAAAACCTCCCAAATCTACAATTTTAAGGATAAAAGAAAACTAAAAACGCCATTCTGTAGGGAATGCACCCCCCCCCCACACTCCTCACGCAGCTTATATTTGTTTTATACCCGGTACTCGAAGAGTAAATAGGGTATATTCTATTTGTGCACAAAGTTAATGTATGTAACACACAGAAGGAATCGTTTCCGTCCCCATATAGTGTATATATTCTTGATCACCATCAATAGCCGAGTCGATTGAGCCCTGTCTGTCTGTCCGTCTGTCCGTCCGTCTGTCCGTCCGTCTTGTTGAGCACCTGAATCTCAGAGACTATAAAAGTTAGAGCCACAAAATTTTGCATCCAGACTTCTGTATGCTCACACTGTTACAAGTGTATTTTAAAAATTTGCCCCGCCCCATTCCGCCCCGCAAAAGGGCGAAAACCTCCCAAATCTACAATTTTAAAGATAAAAGAGAACTAAAACCGCCATTCTGTAGGGAATGGCCATATCTATCAGATCA
>NW_022999606.1:0-1036 GCF_900245975.1 Drosophila guanche | reverse complement strand
TCTGCTATAAAATGGATCCAAACTCTATGTGGTTTTGGCCTACCGTCTGGGTAAAGTTTTGAAATGCAAAAATGTTGATTGTAGTGAGATTTTTTGTTTTCGAAATTTTTACTTTAAAAACTCGGGAAAAGTCGGGTTTATTTTCTATGGCAGAACTTGTTTTTTAAGAACTTATTAAGGAAGTAATTTTCAGTTTAAAGTTTTTTCAGAGGTTGCGGTTTGTTTTTTCACATAACTTAAGTATCTTAATTTTGGTTGTAAAAAACTTTGATTATCTGAAAAGTTGATAGATACTGCTCTGTGCGGTTTTGGCCTACCGTCTGGGTAAAGCTTTGAAATGCAAAAATGTTTATTGTTGTGAGATTTTTTGTTTTCGAAATTTTTACTTTAAAAACTCGGAAAAAGTCGGCTTTATTTTTCATGGCAGAAATTGTTTTTTAAGTAATTTTTAGTTTAAGGGGGTTTCAGAGGTTGCGGTTTGTTTTTTCACATAACTTAAGTATCTTAGATCTGATTGCAAAAAACTTTGATTTTCTGAAAAGTTGATTGATTCTACTATAAAATGGATTCAAACTCTGTGTGGTTTTGGCCTACCGTCTGGGTAAAGCTTTGAAATGCAAAAATATTGATTTTTGTGAGGTATAATTTACGAATTTGTTTCTTTAAAAACTCGGGAAAAGTCGGTTTTATTTTCTATGGCAGAACTTGTTTTTTAAGAACTAGCAATTTTGTAGTTTTTAGTTTAAGGTTTTTTCAGAGGTTGCGGTTTGTTTTTTCACATATCTTAAGTATCTTAATTTTGGTTGTAAAAAACTTTGATTATCTGAATAGTTGATCGATTCTGCTATAAAATGGATCCAAACTCTATGTGGTTTTGGCCTACCGTCTGGGTAAAGTTTTGAAATGCAAAAATGTTGATTGTAGTGAGATTTTTTGTTTTCGAAATTTTTACTTTAAAAACTCGGGAAAAGTCGGGTTTATTTTCTATGGCAGAACTTGTTTTTTAAGAACTTATTAAGGAAGTAATTTTCAGTTT
>NW_022999605.1:0-1036 GCF_900245975.1 Drosophila guanche | reverse complement strand
AAAAATGTTGATTGTTGTGAGATTTTTTTTTTACAAATTTTGACTTTAAAAACTCGGGAAAAGTCGGGTTTATTTTCTATGGCAGAACTTGTTTTTTTTAGGAACTTTTTAAGGATGTAATTTTTAATTTAAGGTTTCTTCAAAGGTTGCGGTTTGTTTTTTCCCATAACTTAGGTATCTAAATTTTGGTTGTAAAAAACTTTAATTATCTTAAAAGTTGATTGATACTGCTATAAAATGGATCCAAACTCTGTGTGGTTTTGGCCTACCGTTTCGGAAAAGCTTTGAAATGCAAAAATGTGGACTGTTGTGAGATTTTTTGTTGGAAAATTTTTCTTTAAAAACTCAGGAAAAGTCGGGTTTATTTTCTATGCCAGAACTTGTTTTTTAAAAACTTATTAAGGAAGTTATTTTTAGTTTAAGGTTTTTTCAGAGGTTGCGGTTTGTTTTTTCACATAACTTAAGTATCTTAGATCTGGTTGCAAAAAACTTTGACTATCAGAAAATTTGATTGATTCTGCTATAAAATGGATCCAAACTCTGTGTGGTTTTGGCCTACCGTCTGGGTAAAGCTTTGAAATGCAAAAATATTGATTTTTTTGAGGTGTATTGTACGAAATTTTGATTTTTTTGTTTGTTTTTTTCACATAAGTTAAGTATCTAAGATCTCGTTGCAAAAAACTTTGACTATCAGAAAATTTGATTGATTCTGCTATAAAATGGATCCAAACTCTGTGTGGTTTTGGCCTACCGTCTGGGTAAAGCTTTGAAATGCAAAAATATTGATTTTTTTGAGGTGTATTGTACGAAATTTTGAATTTAAAAACTCGGGTTTATTTTCTATGGCAGAACTTGTTTTTTAAGAACTAGGTAAGTAAGCAATTTTAAGTTTAAGGTTTTTTCAGAGGTTGCGCTTTGGTTTTTCACATAACTTAAGTATCCTAATTTTGGTTGTAAAAAACTTTGATTATCTGAAAAGTTGATTGCTACTGCTATAAAATGGATCCAAACTCTGTGTGGTTTTGGCCTACCGTCT
>NW_022999604.1:0-1036 GCF_900245975.1 Drosophila guanche | reverse complement strand
TGCAAAAATGTGGATTGTTGTGAGATTTTTTTTTTCGAAATTTTGACTTTAAAAACTTGGGAAAAGTTGGTTCTATTTTCTATGGCAGAACTTGTTTTTTAAGAACTAGCAATTTTGTAATTTTTAGTTTAAGGTTTTTTCAGAGGTTGCGGTTTGTTTTTTCACATAACTTAAGTATCTTAATTTTGGTTGTAAAAAAACTTTAATTATCTGAAAAGTTGATTGATACTGCTATAAAATGGATCCAAACTCTGAGTGGTTTTGGCCTACCGTCTCGAAAAGCTTTGAAATGCAAAAATGTGGATTGTTGTGAGATTTTTTTTCGAAATTTTGACTTTAAAAACTCGGAAAAAGTTGGTTCTATTTGCTATGGCAGAACTTGTTTTTTAAGAACTAGTAATTTTTAGGTTAAGGTTTTTTCAGAGGTTGTGGTTTGTTTTTTTACATAAATTAAGTATCTTAATTTTGGATGTAAAAAACTTTGATTATCTGAAAAGTTGATTGATACTGCTATAAAGTGGATCCAAACTGTTTGTGGTTTTGGCCTACCGTCTCGGAAAAGCTTTGAAATGCAAAAATGTGGATTGTTGTGAGATTTTTTTTTTTCGAAATTTTGACTTTAAAAACTTGGGAAAAGTTCGTTTTATTTTCTATGGCAGAACTTGTTTTTTAAGAACTAGCAATTTTGTAATTTTTAGTTTAAGCTTTGAAATGCAAAAATGTGGATTGTTGTGAGATTTTTTTCTTTTCGAAATTTTGACTTTGAAAAACTTGGGAAAAGTTGGTTTTATTTTCTATGGCAGAACTTGTTTTTTAAGAACTAGCAATTTTGTAATGTTTAGTTTAAGGTTTTTTCAGAGGTTTCGGTTAGTTTTTTCACATAACTTAAGTATCTTAATTTTGGATGTAAAAAACTTTGATTATCTGAAAAGTTGATTGATACTGCTATTAAATGGATCCAAACTGTTTGTGGTTTTGGCCTACGGTCTCGGAAAAGCTTTGAAATGCAAAAATGTTGATTGTTGTGAGATTTTTT
>NW_022999603.1:0-1036 GCF_900245975.1 Drosophila guanche | reverse complement strand
CAATCAACTTTTCAGATAATCAAAATTTGATACATCCAAAATTAAGATACTTAAGTTATGTGAAAAAACAAACCGCAACCTCTGAAAAAACCTTAAACTAAAAATTACAAAATTGCTAGTTCTTAAAAAACAAGTTCTGCCATAGAAAATAAAACCGACTTTTCCCGTGTTTTTAAAGTCAAAATTTCGAAAAAAAAAATCTCACAAAAATCAACATTTTTGCATTTCAAAGCTTTTCGAGACGGTAGGCCAAAACCGCAAAAAGTTTGGATCCATTTAATAGCAGTATCAATCAACTTTTCAGATAATCAAGGGTTTTTACAACCAAAATTAAGATACTTAAGTTATGTGAAAAAACAAACCACAACCTCTGAAAAAACCTTAAACTAAAAATTACAAAATTACTAGTTCTTAAAAAAGAAGTTCTGCCAAAGAAAATAAAACCGACTTTTCCCGAGTTTTTAAAGTCAAAATTTCGAAAAAAAAAATCTCACAACAATCAACATTTTTGCAATTTAAAGCTTTTCCGAGACGGTAGGCCAAAACCACAAACAGTTTGGATCCATTTAATAGCAGTATCAATCAACTTTTCAGATAATCAAAGTTTTTTACATCCAAATTTAAGATACTTAAGTTATGTGAAAAAACGAACCGCAACCTCTGAAAAAACCTTAAACTAAAAATTACAAAATTAGTAGTTCTTAAAAAACAAGTTCTGCCATAGAAAATAAAACCAACTTTTCCCAAGTTTTTCAAAGTCAAAATTTCGAAAAAAAAAAATCTCACAACAATCCACATTTTTGCATTTCAAAGCTTTTCCGAGACGGTACGCCAAAACCACACAGAGTTTGGATCCACTTTATAGCAGTATCAATCAACTTTTCAGATAATCAAAATTTTTTACAACCAAAATTAAGATACTTAAGTTATGTGAAAAAAACAAACCGCAACCTCTGAAAAAACCTTAAACTAAAAATTACAAAATTGCTAGTTCTTAAAAAACAAGTTCTGCCATAGAAAATAGAACCAACTTTTC
>NW_022999602.1:0-1036 GCF_900245975.1 Drosophila guanche | reverse complement strand
CTCGGGAAAAGTTGGTTTTATTTTCTATGGCAGAACTTGTTTTTTAAGAACTAGCAATTTTGTAATTTTTAGTTTAAGGTTTTTTCAGAGGTTGCGGTTCGTTTTTTCACATAACTTAAGTATCTTAATTTTGGATGTAAAAAACTTTGATTATCTGAAAAGTTGATTGATACTGCTATTAAATGGGTCCAAACTTTTTGTGGTTTTGGCCTACCGTCTCGGAAAAGCTTTGAAATGCAAAAATGTTGATTTTTGTGACATTTTTTTTTCTCGAAATTTTGACTTTAAAAACTCGGGAAAAGTCTGTTTTATTTTCTATGGCAGAAATAGTTTTTTAAGAACTAGTAATTTTGTAATTTTTAGGTTAAAGTTGATTGATACTGCTATAAAGTGGATCCAAACTCTGTGTGGTTTTGGCCTACCGTCTCGGAAAAGCTTTGAAATGCAAAAATGTGGATTGTTGTGAGATTTTTTTTCTTCGAAATTTTGACTTTAAAAACTCGGAAAAAGTTGGTTTTATTTTCTATGGCAGAACTTGTTTTTTAAGAACTAGTAATTTTGTAATTTTTAGGTTAAGGTTTTTTCAGAGGTTGTGATTTGTTGTTTTACATAACTTAAGTATCTTAGATCTGGTTGCAAAAAAAATATTGATTATCTGAAAAGTTGATTGATTCTGCTATAAAATGGATCCAAACTCTGTGTGGTTTTGGCCTACCGTCTCGGGAAAGCTTTGAAATGGAAAAATGTTGATTTTTGTGAGATTTTTTTTTCTTGAAATTTTGACTTTAAAAACTCGGGAAAAGTCGGTTTTATTTTCTTTGGCAGAACTTGTTTTTAAAGAACTAGTAATTTTGTAATTTTTAGGTTAAGGTTTTTTCAGAGGTTGTGGTTTGTTTTTTTACAAACCTTAAGTATCTTAATTTTGGATGTAAAAAACTTTGATTATCTGAAAAGTTGATTGATACTGCTATTAAATGGATCCAAACTGTTTGTGGGTTTGTCCTACGGTCTCGGAAAAGCTTTGAAATGCAAAAAT
>NW_022999601.1:0-1036 GCF_900245975.1 Drosophila guanche | reverse complement strand
AATCAAGGGTTTTTACAACCAAAATTAAGATACTTAAGTTATGTGAAAAAACAAACCACAACCTCTGAAAAAACCTTAAACTAAAAATTACAAAATTGCTAGTTCTTAAAAAACAAGTTCTGCCATAGAAAATAAAACCAACTTTTCCCGAGTTTTTAAAGTCAAAATTTCAAAACAAAAAATCTCACAACAATCAACATTTTTGCATTTCAAAGCTTTTCCGAGACGGTAGGCCAAAACCACACAGAGTTTGGATCCACTTTATAGCAGTATCAATCAACTTTTCAGATAATCAAGGGTTTTTACATCCAAAATTAAGATACTTAAGATATGTGAAAAAACAAACCACAACCTCTGAAAAAACCTTAAACTGAAAGTTACAAAATTACTAGTTCTTAAAAAACAAGTTCTGCCATAGAAAATAAAACCGACTTTTCCCAAGTTTTTAAAGTCAAAATTTCGAAAAAAAAAAAATATCACAACAATCCACATTTTTGCATTTCAAAGCTTTTCCGAGACGGTAGGCCAAAACCACACAGAGTTTGGATCCACTTTATAGCAGTATCAATCAACTTTTCAGATAATCAAAATTGTTTACAACCAAAATTCAGATTCTTAACTTATGTGAAAAAACAAACCGCAACCTCTGAAAAAACCTTAAACTAAAAATTACATACTTAATAAGTTCCTAAAAAACAAGTTCTGCCATAGAAAATAAACCCGACTTTTCCCGAGTCTTTAAAGTAAAAATATCGAAAAAAAAAAAATCTCACATCAATCAACATTTTTGCATTTCAAAGGCTTATCCAGACGGTAGGCCAAAACCACTCAGTTTGGATCCATTTTATAGCAGTATCAATCAACTTTTCAGATAATCAAAGTTTTTTACAAACAAAAGTAAGATACTTAAGTTATGTGAAAAAACGAACCGCAACCTCTGAAAAAACCTTAAACTAAAAATTACTTCTTTAATAAGTTCCTAAAAAACAAGTTCTGCCAAAGAAAATAAACCCAACTTTTCCCGAGTTTTTAAAGT
>NW_022999600.1:0-1036 GCF_900245975.1 Drosophila guanche | reverse complement strand
TGGATCCAAAACTATGTGTGGTTTTGGCCTACCGTCTGGGTAAAGCTTTGAAATGCAAAAATGTTGGTTTTTGTGAGGTATTTTATAAAAAATTTTGACTTTAAGAACTCGGGAACAGTCGGAATTATTTTCTATGGCAGAGCTTTTTTTTAAGAATTTTCAAAGTTTGTACTTTTTTGTTTAAGGTTTTTTTAGAGGTTTCTTTTTTCACATAACTTAATTGTCTTAGGTTTGGGTGTAAAGAACTTTGATTATCTGAAAAGTGGATTGATACTGCTATAAAATGGATCCAATCTGAGTGTGGGTTTGGCCTACCGTCTGGGTAATGCTTTGAAATGCACAAATGTTGATTGTTGTGAGATTTTTATTGTCGAAATTTTGACATTAAAAACTAGGGAAAAGTCGGGTTTATTTTCTATGGCAGAACTTTTTTTTTAAGAATTTATTAAGAAAGTAATTTTTGTTTAAGGTTTTTTCAGAGGTAGCGATTTGTTTTTTCACATAGCTTAAGTATCTAAGATCTGGTTGTTAAGAAATTTGATTATCTGAAAAGTTGTTTGATGCTGCTATGAAGTGGATCCAAACTGTGTGTAGTTTTGGCCTACCGTCTGGGTAAAGCTTTGAAATTCAAAAATGTTGATTGTTGTGAGATATTTTTTTTTCGAAATTTTGAGTTTAAAAACTCGGGAAAAGTCGGGTTTATTTTCTGTGGCAGAACTTTTTTTTAAAGAATTTATTAAGAAAGTAATTTTTGTTTAAGGTTTTTTCAGAGGTAGCGAATTGTTTTTTCACATAGCTTAAGTAACTTAGATCTGGTTGCAAAGAACTTTGATTATTTGAAAAGTTGATTGATACTGCTATAAAGTGGATACAAACTGTGTGTGGTCTTGGCCTACCGTCTGGGTAACGTTTTGAAATGCAAAAATGTTGATTGTTGTGAGATATTTTTTTTTTTCGAAATTTTGAGTTTAAAAACTCGGGGAAAGTCGGGTTTATTTTCCATGGCAGACATTCTTTTTAAGAATTTATTAAGAAA
>NW_022999599.1:0-1036 GCF_900245975.1 Drosophila guanche | reverse complement strand
GCTATAAAGTGGATCCAAACTCTGTGTGGCTTTGGCCTACCGTCTCGGAAAAGCTTTGAAATGCAAAAATGTTGATTGTTGTGAGATTTTTATTGTCGAAATTTTGACTTTAAAAACTCGGGAAAAGTCGGGTTTATTTTCTATGGCAGAACTTGTTTTTTAAGAACTTATTAGGAATGTAATTTTAAGTTTAAGGTTTTTTCAGAGGTAGCGATTTGTTTTTTCACATAGCTTAAGTATTTTAATTTTGGTTGTAAAAACTTTGATTTTCTGAAAAGTTGATGATACTGCTATAAAATGGATCCAAACTCTCTGTGGATTTGGCCTACCGTCTGGGTAAAGCTTTGAAACGCACAAATGTTGATTGTTGTGAGATTTTTATTGTCGAAATTTTGACTTTAAAAACTCGGGAAAAGTCGGGTTTATCTTCTATTTCAGAAATTGTTGTTTAAGAACTTATTAAGGATGTAATTTTAAGTTTAAGGTTTTTACAGAGGTAGCGATTTGTTTTTTCACATAGCCTAAGTATCTTAGATTTGGTTGCAAAAACTTTGATTATCTGAAAAGTTGATTGATACTGCTATAAAGTGGATCCAAACTCTGTGTGGTTTTGACCTACCGTCTGGGTAAAGCTTTGAAATCCAAAAATGTTGATTGTTGTGAGATTTTTTTTTTTTTTGTCGAAATTTTGACTTTAAAAACTGGGGAAAAGTCGGGTTTATTTTCTATTTCAGAAATTGTTTTTTAAGAACTTATTAAGAATGTAATTTTAAGTTAAAGGTTTTTTGAGAGGTAGCGATTTGTTTTTTCACATAGCTTAAGTATTTTAATTTTGGTTGTAAAAACTTTGATTTTCTGAAAAGTTGATTGATACTGCTATAAAATGGATCCAAACTCTCTGTGGATTTGGCCTACCGTCTGGGTAAAGCTTTGAAACGCACAAATGTTGATTTTTGTGAGATTTTTATTGTCGAAATTTTGACTTTAAAAACTGGTGAAAAGTCGGGTTTATTTTCTATTTCAGAAATTGTTTTTT
>NW_022999598.1:0-1037 GCF_900245975.1 Drosophila guanche | reverse complement strand
AAAAAACAAAGCGCTACTTCTAAAAAACCTTAAACAAAAAAGTACAAACTTTGAAAAGTCTTAAAAGAAAAGTTCTGCCATAAAAAATAAACCCGACTTTTCCCGAGTTTTTAAAGTAAAAATTTCGAAAAAAAAAAATCTCACAACAATCAACATTTTTGCATTTCAAAGCTTTACCTAGACGGTAGGCCAAAACCACACAGAGTTTGGATCCATTTTATAGCAGTATCAATACACTTTTCAGATAATCAAAATTTTTACAACCAAAATTAGGATACTTAAGTTATGTGAAAAAACAAATCGCTACCTCTGAAAAAACCTTAAACAAAAAATTACTTTCTAAATAAATTCTTAAAAATAAAGTTCTGCCATAGAAAAAAAAAACCCGACTCTTTCCGAGTTTTAAAAGTCAAAATTTCGTTAAAAATACCTCACAAAAATCAAAATTTGTGCATTTCAAAGCTTTGCCCAGACGGTAGGCCAAAACCACACAGAGTTTGGATCCATTTTATAGCAGTATCAATCAACTTTTCAGATAATCAAAGACTTTTACAACCAAAATTAAGATACATAAGTTATGTGAAAAAAACAAACTGCAACCTCTGAAAAAACCTTAATTTTAAAATTACAAAATTGCTAGTTCTTAAAAAACTAGATCTGCCATAGAAAATAAGACCGACTTTTCACGAGTTTTTAAAGTCAACATTTCGAAAAAAAAAATCTCACATCAATCAACATTTTTGCATTTCAAATCCTTACCCAGGCGGTACGCCAAAACCACACAGAGTTTGGATCCATGTTATAGACGTATCAATCAACTTTTCAGATAATCAAAGTTTTTTACAACCAAAATTAAGATACTTAAGTTATGTGAAAAAACAAACCGCAACCTCTGAAAAAACCTTAAACTAAAAATTACAAAATTGCTAGTTCTTAAAAAAAGAGATCTGCCATAGAAAATAAAAGCGACTTTTCCCGAGCTTCCCGAGGTAGGCCAAAACCACACAGAGTTTGGATCCACTTTATAGCAGTGTCAA